>NC_138768.1:229833388-229923720 GCF_965119305.1 Pelophylax lessonae
TGTGAAATGTCCCCCCCCCCCCCCAAAACCCCCAAATCAAGTAATTTTTATTCAAATTACAGTGCAAAGATACAACATATGATGGATAGATAGAGCTTACAATATCCAAAAGTCAAGCAAAATAAGTTGTAGACACCTTAGTATTAAGCATAAAACATACCCAACATACTTTTATGTTAATTGTTTGCATGAGCCTGCCTTTTCATTTAAATACCATCAAATCAGTAGAACATACAGCTACACAGAGGCATGAAAATAAAAAAAAACATGTATAGAGTACATAAAGACACACTTTGCAAAAACTATACCAAACAGTTAGAGCATGAAAAGTATTCATCCAACAGAATACACTTACTGCAATATGGATCTTTAGGCATGCCAGCAAACCCCCCACCCCCAAAAGCTAATTCAGACATAAAGACCTGTGGCCCTTCCACAGGCCAAATGATATGATCTCATACATCCCTTTATATAACCTTGGTTAAACTACACCCACCCAGTATAGGAAACGCCCAGCAAAGTAATTAATTGGGTCTGTTGGTTCCTAAACCAAAATCACCAGTTCACTAATGAATGAGTGTTTGGCTGGCCATCCATGATCCAAGTTTCTTACAAGTCAACACACATAAGAAATGCTTTCAATAATCTCAGCATGAGCACAAAGTGGCTTTTTCATTTAGACTAATGCCTCGTACACACGTACCGATCGTCGGCCGACCGATCGGCCGTCTTTTGTCCAGGGCTGTCCTGTCTGTTGAAAACTGCAAAAGACTGCACACGAATTTTGTCGGCCAACAACAGACGACTGCAGAAGTGATGTCATGTGATGGTTAACTTTCCGTGTGTTTTTTCTTTTCTGAGCATGCTCAGTCTTGCAAATCTGCTGATTGTCGGCCGAATTCTGTACTGACTGGCGAACAATCGGCCGTTCTGGTGTTGGCCAACAAAAATTTTAATGCCTGCAGGACAGATTCTGTTCGGCCGAAAATGCGATGTCGGCTGTCGGAAGCATCATACTAACAAGCCTACAATCGGCCGATCGGTCGTCGGCCGAATATTTACGGCCGACAATCGGTACGTGTGTACGAGGCTTAAGGCTGGCCATACATGTTCCAATTTTCTTACAATTTTCTGTCCAATTTTCTTGAAATTTACCTTCAAGTATGTAGTACAAAGGCCTGCCTAATTAGATACAAGTGAATGTGTTTTTTTAGCTTTGACCTCACATTATGTGGTTTGTGGTAGATCTACCAGAAAATTGTACAACAAAAGTTGAACATGTATGGCCAGCTTAATGGGCCATACACACTATAATGCCTCGTACACACGTACCGATCTTCGGCCGTAAATATTCGGCCGACGACCGATCGGCCGATTGTAGGCTTGTTAGTATGATGCTTCCGACAGCCGACAGCGCATTTTCGGCCGAACAGAATCTGTCGTGCAGGCATTAAAATTTTTGTTGGCCAACACCAGAACGGCCGATTGTTCGCCAGTCAGTACAGAATTCGGCCGACAATCGGCTGATTTGCAAGACTGGGCATGCTCAGAAAAGAAAAAACACAGGGAAAGTTAACCATCACATGACATCACTTCTGCAGTCATCTGTTGTTGGCCGACAAAATTTGTGTGCAGTCTTTTGCAGTTTTCAACAGACAGGACAGCCCTGGACAAAAGACAGCCGATCGTTCGGCCGACGATCAGTACGTGTGTACGGGGCTTAAGATTTTCTGAAGACTTTTTCCTTTAGATTTACCAAAACCAGATAATATGAGGTCAAACCTAAACACTTTCAATTTGTATGCAATCTGGCAGGCCCTTGCACTACATAGAAAAGGTAAATCTGAAGGAAAAAGTCTTCGGAAAATCTTATAGTGTGTATGGCCATACATGTTCAATTTTTGTTGTACAATTTTCTGATAGATTAACCACAAACCACATAATGTGATGTCAAAGCTAAACAACACTTTCACTTGTATCCAATTAGGCAGGCCTTTGTACTACATACTTGAAGGTAAATTTCAAGAAAATTGGACAGAAAATTGTAAGAAAATTGGATCATGTAGATCATGTATGGCCATACACACTATAAGGTTTTCTGAAGACTTTTTCCTTCAGATTTACCTTTTCTATGTAGTGCAAGGGCCTGCCAGATTGCATACAAATTGAAAGTGTTTAGGTTTGACCTCATATTATCTGGTTTTGGTAAATCTAAAGGAAAAAATCTTCAGAAAATCTTATAGTGTGTATGGCCCATTAGTCTAAATGAAAAAGCCACTTTGTGCTCATTCTGAGATTATTGAAAGCATTTCCTATGTGTGTTGACTTGATGTAGTAATTTTTTATATATATATCTATATATCTTTTTTTGGGTTGTTGAATTCTGAGTTCTGGGGTTGCACTGCATATGTTCAATCAATTTGCAAATTCTCAGATTTCCAAGCTCAAACACTGCTATTTTTCAGAGTGTAATGTGGCTCTATATAGGAAGCAACACTAATATGGCTCCCCACTCAACAAATATAATAATTTCACACATATACAATGTTTTATTTTTGGGGTGTTGCTTGTCATATATAACAACAGACAGTTGTAGGTAGTTCAGGGATTTGAACACCCAAATACATTGTTGCAAGGCAGCTGTGCTAACCACTTGGATATTTTGGTCAGTTTATTTAATCAAGCTCAAGCTCAATACATATTTGCAACATTTTTGCAAAACACAATTCAGGCTACATTCACACCTGAGCGTAGCGTTTTTCGCGCGTTTTTTACCGCGATTTTACCGCGATTTTTGCGGCGTTTTTTACCGCGATTTTACCGCGATTTTTACCGCGATTTTTGTGCAGGCGTTTTTAGATTCAATAGAGATCAATGGAAAACGCCTGTAATCTGCCCAAAAAGAAGCTCATGTACTTTTTTGAGCGTTGGGCGTTTTGTATACAGCTTCAAAACGCTCAGATGTGAACAGGGGCCATTGAAATGAATAGGATTTGTCTTGTTGGGCGTTTTGAGAGCTGATCCTAGAGCAGAAAAACGCCCCAAAAACGCCCCAAAACGCCTACATGTGAACGGAGCCTTACACAAACATAATCACTTTGTTACATTTATTTCATAATATATGCCACTGATAGTTTCTTAGCCTATCAATTTAAGTTTAAAATACTAATTTTTCACAGAAATAAATGTTTTAAACACCTATATATAATTTCCAGCATGCAGGATTATTTTTAAAAATTTGTTGATTATATACAGTTTTACTAAACTAGGATAATTATTTGGGAATTGTGGTCTCTGAGGTTTTTTTTTTTTGTTTCTTGTTATCTTTAGACCAAGCATACATGCACTGGCACCTTAAGAGCCCATTCACATTGAGGCGACACGACTTCGGGGGGTGACCTGTGAAGTCGCGTGCACCGCTGTGCACCTCGACTTGCAGAGACTTCACATACTGGAAGTCTATGCAAGTCGCTTCGAGGTCGCCCCAAAGTGGTACAGGACCCTTTTTCTAAGTCGGAGTGACTTGTGTCGCTCCTATTAGAACGGGTCCTGTACTACTCAATGGACCGTGACATACCGCGACTTGTCAGGCTGACAAGTCGCCTGACAAGTCGCGCTAATGTCAATGGGCTCTAAAAATTAATATAGTTTGATTAAATTAGTCCATCAAAAAATTTTAATAAATAAAAATTATTTGAGCTTGAATTGGGTCTAAATAGAATATATATATATATATATATGCAAAAAACAATATATTATTGTTACTTCCTAAATCTAACCAACCCCAAAAATATATTAATTTCACACATATACAATGTTTCATTTTTGGGGAGAAGCCGTATTAGTTTGTAGGTAGTTCAGGGATTCGAGCACCCAAATACACTGTTGCAAGGCAGCGGTGCTAACCACTTAACTACCTAAAGCTAATGACATTTTTTTCAAAGCATGTGTGATTTGTACTTTAAAAACAAAAATGATATATATATCATATATAGATACCCAAAAATAAATTATATGTATATATATATATATATATATATATATATATATATATATATGTGTTTTTTATTTATTGATTTGCCTATGTGTATATATGTATATATATGTATATATATATATATATATATATATATATATATATATACAGTGGGTACGGAAAGTATTCAGACCCCCTTAAATTTTTCACTCTTTGTTATATTGCAGCCATTTGCTAAAATCATTTAAGTTCATTCTTCTTCCTAATGAATGTACACATAGCACCCCATACTGACAGAAAAACACAGAATTGTTGACATTGTTGCAGATTTATTAAAACAGAAAAACTGAAATATCACATGGTCCTAAGTATTCAGACCCTTTGCTGTGACACTCATATATTTAACTCAGGTGCTTTCCATTTCTTTTGATCATCCTTGAGATTGTTCTACACCTTCATTTGAGTCCAGCTGTGTTTGATTATACTGATTGGACTTGATTAGGAAAGCCACACACCTGTCTATATAAGACCTTCCAGATCACAATGCATGTCAGAGCAAATGAGAATCATGAGGTCAAAGGAACTGCCTGAAGAGCTCAGAGACAGAATTGTGGCAAGGCACAGATCTGGCCAAGGTTACAAAAAGATTTCTGCTGCACTTAAGGTTCCTAAGAGCACAGTGGCCTCCATAATCCTCAAATGGAAGACGTTTTGGACGACCAGAACCCTTCCTAGAGCTGGGTGTCCGGCAAAACTGAGCTATCGGGGGAGAAGAGCCTTGGTGAGAGAGGTAAAGAAGAACCCAAAGATCACTGTGGCTGAGCTCCAGAGATGCAGTCAGGAGATGGGAGAAAGTTGTAGAAAGTCAACCATCACTGCAGCCCTCCACCAGTCGGGGCTTTGTGGCAGAGTGGCCCGACGGAAGCCTCTCCTCAGTGTAAGACACATGAAAGCCCGCATGGAGTTTGCTAAAAAACACCTGAAGGACTCCAAGATGGTGAGAAATAAGATTCTCTGGTCTGATGAGACCAAAATAGAACTTTTTGGCCTTAATTCTAAGCGGTATGTGTGGAGAAAACCAGGCACTGCTCATCACCTGTCCAATACAGTCCCAACAGTGAAGCATGGTGGTGGCAGCATCATGCTGTGGGGGTGTTTTTCAGCTGCAGGGACAGGACGACTGGTTGCAATCGAGGGAAAGACAAGTACAGGGATATCCTGGACAAAAACCTTCTCCAGAGTGCTCTGGACCTCAGACTGGGCTGACGGTTTACCTTCCAACAAGACAATGACCCTAAGCACACAGCTAAAATAACGAAGGAGTGGCTTCACAACAACTCTGTGACTGTTCTTGAATGGCCCAGCCAGAGCCCTGACTTAAACCCAATTGAGCATCTCTGGAGAGACCTAAAAATGGCTGTCCACCAACGTTTACCATCCAACCTGACAGAACTGGAGAGGATCTGCAAGGAGGAATGGCAGAGGATCCCCAAATCCAGGTGTGAAAGACTTGTTGTATCTTTCCCAAAAAGACTCCTGGCTGTATTAGATCAAAAGGGGGCTTCTACTAAATACTGAGCAAAGGGTCTGAATACTTAGGACCATGTGATATTTCAGTTTTTCTTTTTTAATAAATCTGCAACAATGTCAACAATTCTGTGTTTTTCTGTCAGTATGGGGTGCTATGTGTACATTCATGAGGAAGAAGAATGAACTTAAATGATTTTAGCAAATGGCAGCAATATAACAAAGAGTGAAAAATTTAAGGGGGTCTGAATACTTTCCGTACCCACTGTATATATATATATATATATATATATATATATATATGAAAAGGAACACTAACACGGCTCCTCCCCGAAAATTAAACATTGTATATGTGTGAAATTAATATATTTTTGGGTTGGTTAGATATAGAAGTTCACTGTGTAAAATCAGTCCAAACAAAAAGTTAACAGTGCAAACAAATTCTTGAAGTAAATGTGTATATCGCCCCAATCTTCTTGTGTAACCATATGCCAATCTACACCCAGGTGCGCACCCAACTCACAAACTGCTTACCGACATGTAAGACCTCAGATATGGAGGCCTGGCTGCACTTTTTAGGAGAGATCCCTGCTGGGATGGATGGATGGCATACTTCAGGACATATAAGGGCTCCCAGAACACACTGCAAAAGAAGCTGAGGGGAATATAGACATAAGGAAGGAACCCATAGGGTTTTTTTTTTATTAAAGACATATCCACTGTGCATTACAAGTGCACTGCAAGTGCACTTGGAAGTGCAGTCACTGTAGATCTGAGGGGGACATGCAAGAGAAAAAAAAAAGCAGCATTTTTACTTGCACATGATTGGATGATAGAAATCAGCAGAGCTTCCCCTAATTTCAGTTCTTCCACTTAGATCTACAGCGACTGCTCTTCCAAGTGCACTTGTAGTGTACAGTGAATTTGCCTTTAGAAATGAAACCCCAATGTGTAGTATAAAACAGCCTTTTTCAACCAGGGTGCCTTTTAGTTACACAAAGCCACAGGTTTTTATTATGCACCATTACAACATTCTAGATACTGGCATCCTAACAACCAATGATGTCATCAGTTGATAGGGAGGATCTCTGTCGCCTCCACAGCATCCTTGTTTAAGCCTTCTCTGCCTCTCTCCCTCAGTGCTGGGGTCACATTAGTTGACTGATGGAGAGAAATTGAGGGAGAAGAGAAACATTGGAATACTATTCAGTACCAGTGTGCAAAAGTGTTTTTGATTTGGAAGAAAAAAATCACTGCTAACGTTGGGAATCCTACATGTGTGGATGTTGCTGCAATATGTAAAACTATTAGAATAGTTTTTTACATTTTAGAATGGGGTGCCTCAAAACTGGCCATCATTTTGAGATTGTCTGTCATTTTAAAGGGTGCCTTGACTAAACAAGGTTGAGAAACACTGGTATAAAACTTCACCAGTTTATTAAAAAAGAATACTGCTCACACAAGGCAGATAAAATCAGGCAAGTAGATAAATCAGCACAGTCATCACCCTAACAGGTATGATTTCCTCACCACAGTAACTCAACCTGACATGTTTCGTCCAATGGGACGTCATCCAGAGATTTAGGAGTACTCCCCTGGAGGGAGGGATTCTCATCAATTATTGTGTTGATAGTGGTTGCAGGAAAGAAAGTTGCACCATCTATGTCTGGTTTAAGTGTTGCCACTAGCAGGATCACCAGGTTTAAATAAAGTGTGTGTGTGTGTGTGTGTGTGTGTGTGTGTGTGTGTGTGTGTGTGTGTGTGTGTGTGTGTGTGTGTGTGTGCTGAAAAAAGTGATTACATCTAAGGACTGATAAATTGCAATACATGCATTTTTGTTCTTGGATTTAGATACACTTTGATACCAGATTTTAACTACACATTTTTTAACACGTCAATAAATACTAGTAGGGATTACATAGTCCCTATCCTTCTCAAGGTTGTCATGGACTATATAGATGTGAGACTTGGAAACAGGGACAGAACTCCTCATAAGTACAAAGGTGCAGCATTATCCTCCATTGGGAAAGGGAATCAGAGGTGGCTAGATAGCCATGGCAGACCAATTTAAAGCTGACATCAATTTTACAAGTTGATTCTGCTTTCAAAGGATGGTAAGACCATCTGCTGAGAAGAGGAAAAAGACTTCCCCTTCTTTGCTCTTCCTATCAATAATTAATGATACTGTTGTCAGTGCAGTGAGACAGAAGTAGGAAATGCGTACAGTGACTCAGATATTACACAAATGGTTTCTGTTTAAGGTTTCATGCTTTTTGTTTGCTTTGTGAGGTAATCTAGGGATTTCCTAATAAATAGATGAAATGATGTCTAAAAATGTAGCATATGCAAAGTCATAATTTTTATATTTCAACATTTTTATAGAAGTAATAAGACAATGTCGAACAAGGCACAATTTTTGAAAATGAGTGCAAACAAACGTGAAGTCGAACACAAGTACAGGAATGTGTTTCCCTCAAAATATTCATAGACATAGGATCTCCTAACTTTAAACAGGGAAATCTCAACATTAAATAATCTCGGTAGAAAAAGCAGTAGGGGTAACAAGACAGTATACAAGAATATGAATTATAATTGGTATGGGCAAAGAGTACATGTCTAGTCCACTAGGGATTGCCTACATGATATTTCATCAAGCCATTTCATTATGTTGTACTGGTAATTGTTATGGTACAGGGGAAAAAGGGTAGTGGATGGGGAAAGGAAAGGAGAAAAAAAGGGGGGGGAGGAGCCAGGAAAAAAAAGGGGGGAAACGAACCAGGAAAAGGAACCGACTATGAGTATCAGCAGTTAGAACTATATGTTCCATCAGAATATTTTTCAATTATTGAAGAAGTCAGACAAACCAATACAATTATAAGAAAGAGGAAGAAGGAGAGAAAAGAGTGTAGATCAAGGAAAAGCAAACAAAGGAAAGAAAGAAAGAGGAGAAAAAAGGAAAAAAGGGGTCAGTCAGGAATTCATTAGGTTACAGATAAGTATCGTATCCATGGATTACATGTTGCATCAAATTTCTTAATAGAGTTGTGGAGAATACAGGTAAGTCTATCATTAACCATGATTCAGTTAAGTTTATTCTTCACGTATTCAAGGGGAACCATTGACTGCTTCCAATATTTAGCAATAGTTATTCTGGCTGCTAAGAATATATATGTGATGAGTTTCATTGATTTTCTGGGGACCTCCTCAGGAAGCTTTTGAAAAGGCGCTGGTTCCGGGGATCTACAGATATTACCCCGGTCACTGAACGTATCAAATTAAATATGTGAATCCTCAATCTGGTGACTACTGGGCACTGCCACCAAACATGATATATTGTACCCATCAGACCACAACGCCTAAAGAAAATGGGGGATGCAGATGGGTGCATCTTCACAACTCTGGTCAGGACTAAGTACCAACCTAGGAGCATTTTATAGTTTGCTTCAATTAATGTTGTGTTAATGGATATCATGGTTATGCATAAGGCAATATCTTGCCAGCCAGTCAGGTAATTCAAAAGTGGTATTCAAATCCCATTCCCATTGATACATGTAATAGAGTTTAGTCATCGGGTCAGTAAGAGTGGCGTATACCGTAGATATCCGTCCCCGTAGGAGGCCTTTCGTTTGACAAGATATTTCAAAATTTGTAAGCGTAAGGGGTCCCTGTAGCAAATTAAGTTTAGATCATATAAAAGAGATAAGCTGATTATATCAGAATATTTTACTAGAGGGCATTTGTAACATGTTTTTAAAATATTGTAAAGAATGTGGTTGGTTGCCTTTGAGGTAGTCACCTACCCTAAAAAGCCCCTTATTAAGCCACCATAGAAATGGCATCGGAGTTAATCCAGGGAAGAACTCAGGATTGCAAAACAAGGTGGCCAATGGGTTGTGTGGAGATTACAGGGGTTTTCAATGTTTTACTCCATCCCAAACCGCTAGGGAATAGGACAGGTTAGGACATAAGATAGGGGGGCGAAGACAGCTAGGAAGCCACATTAGAGAACCAATGGCAAAAGGGTGGCACGAGAGAGCTTCAATAGAGACCCAAAGGGGTGTGGATCCCTTGGCTGTTGTATAGGAAAGCTGAGTTATTTAAGCAGCTTGATAATAAGCTTGTAAATTAGGGAGGCCAAGCCCACCACTCGGTTTCGAGACATACAACGTCGGTTTATTCATTCTGGGGTTTTTTTTTGCCCCAAATAAAGCGAAGAACTTCCGATTGTAATCACTGTAGATCTCCCTTCGGGATAGCAATCGGTAGGGTTCTAAAAAAATAAAGTATCTTGGGTAGACATGTCATTTTAATAGAGTTGATTCTGCCAAACTAAGATAAGGGATAGGCTGCCCATCGTCGAAGATCTTCCCAAAGACAACGAAAGAGTGGAGGATAATTAGCCCTACAGAGAGTGTCGATTGAAGGAGTCTGTTGGCTACCTAAATAGGACAAAGTCATAATTTTTGGCTGCTATTACACTTTCATAGACCCTTTAAAGATTATTATTGATTTAATATACATAATGAAGTGATTCATTGAGCGCAATCACGGGAGGATGTCATATAATGACCTCCCTGCAAAATGCAGTCGCGCTGTAGCTCTCATTTGGCTATAGCACAGTCACAAAGGGGTTAATCTAGCCATTGAAATGCATTTACATGCATACAATTTAGGGGGATAGTGTTTAAAGTGATTCTAAAGGTTTTTATTTTTTTTCAATTATAAACATGTTATTTTCAATGGTTTTGCACAGAGCAGCCCCGATCCTCTTCTTTTTGGGTCCCCCGCCGGTGGTCCTGGCTCCTCCCCCTTGCCAAGTGCCCCAAATAGCAAGCTTCCTGCTATGAGGGCACTGGAGCAGGCTTGCTCCTGAGCTGCGCTCCTGTGAATGGACATTATTCATTCACACACAGAGTGTGGCTCTGCCCCGCCCCCTGCTCTCTTCTCAGTGGCTCCCTGTCTGTGGTTGTCAGCAGCAGGAGCAAATGTCTCCCGCTGCTGTGTGAGCCAATGAGAAGAGAAAAACCCAGGAGGCTTGCTGCTCTCATGCACATTGCTAGTATGGTGTGTGGTATAAAGGTGAGCTAGGGGAGGGCGGAGCTGCAACCAGAAGGTATTTTACCTTAATGCATAAAATGCATTAAGGTAAAAAAAAAAAAAAAAATGTTCTGCCTTTAGAATCATTTGAAGTGTTCACGTGTTTTTTTCTGCAAAAAAAAACCTTTCAACAATACGCCTCTGGTGTTTTTTTTTTCAAAAGTAAACACTCTTCTTCAGCTATGCCTATAAAGGCCTATGCGTGCATGGACATATAGGTTTGCATACACCTGTATAAGTCTTGTTTTTTAAGCTCTGTGTACATGAGGCCATACAGTGCCATGCATTGAGATCAGCCAATGAACTTATTAAAATTCATGAAACATTGCAACTTTGCTGAAATGGAAAGTCTACTAAGTTTCCATTACCTGAATTTTATAATCTTTTTTTTTTGTAGCATTGATGCAATTTTTCACATCTTGCTGCGTGGGACTGAAATAATACTAGATCAGGTTTCTGGAACCAGTAGACGAGCAATCTTAGAATTGTGGTGTTTTAGTTAACCAAAAATGTAATATATTGCCTTAGATGTTGTGACTCCATCTGTTTTAGTTTTTTTTAGGCTTTTTCCCCTCTGTTTTCATCTTGTGATCTGGCCAGTAACATACCTACTGTATTAGAGTGCCCCCCTCTCTGGACGAATGAGCACAGGGGGCACAGCAGACAGATGCATTATCATTCTGGGCAGAGGAGAGTCTTAAAGATACTAGCAGATGTAGATACACTAACAAATTGAAGCCATATTCCAGCTAATACTTTATAAGCAGAAAACTGTTTTTTTTTTTTTTTTTTTTTTTTGGCATAAAGGTTTTACATGAATTAAAAAAGCTGATCATTATAAGTACCCCTGTCAGTGGTAAATTGTTTGTCTCATCCCTGTAAACCGATACATTTGCAGGAGAGCTTGTTCTTTTGAAAAACAACAGACTTATGGGCCATACACACTATAAGATTTTCTGAAGACTTTTTCCTTTAGACTTACCAAAACCAGATAATATGAGGTCAAACCTAAACACTTTCAATGTGTATGCAATCTGGCAGGCCCTTGCACTACATAGTGTATCCAGCTTTACTAGCTGGAAGACCAGATGAAAATAGAAGAAAGCCTAAAAAGAAAACTAATGCAGCCATCACATCTAAGGGCTCTTTCACACAGGCGGACCGTTCAGATCCGCCTGTCCGTTTTTTTGGCGGATCTGAACGGTCCCCCCATGCATCCCTATGGAGCATCGGATGTCAGTGGAGACATGTGCGCTGACATCCGATCCGTCAAATCTGGACGGATGGAAACCCTATTTTCCATCCATCCAGCGGATCGGATCGGATGAGAATGGACCGACGGTCCGTTCCCATCCGATTTCCCCCATAGAGATGCATGGGGAACTGACAGCTGTGTCTCCGCACACAGCTCGGAGACACAGCTGTCATCCTCCTGCTCAGCGGGGGATCGGCGGATTGATCCCCCGCTGAGAAAAACGGACTCCGTCCGACGGACGGAGTGTGTGAAAGGGGCCTTAAATGGGTAAGCTGCAATATAAAAAAAAGTTTGATTTTGGGTTTAATATCGCTTTAACACAATTTTCCACTAGTTGATGTTGCAGGCACTCAACATTGTACCTATTGTGGGGGGCTATGGTGTGCATATACTGCCAGTTGTAGGGGGACAAGTAAGGATCGGGTGGCCTCTTAAAGTGACACATCACTTTCTTATAGGTTAACATTAGGGTCTTGTGATGGCTGTTTAAAGTGACACTGTCACTGCTATGTACTGATCAGGATCAAAAGAAATATTCTAGTTACTGTAGGTACTGATCTGGTCCTAAAGCAGCTTTTCCCCTGCAAAAAAGTCCTTCTGATTTTAATAATGAAGCTCTTTTATTTTGCAGCACCTCTGACACTTCAGACTCATATCAGGTGTAGCTGCTCCCCCTCCCAGCCCTGAAGACACAAGCTGCCACACAATCTGAAAAGGCAGCATACCTGCACACAACAAACGACAACCTGTTATTAACAAGACTCGGTCTCTGCATAGCCTTTTGAAGACTGCTAGTAATATATGTCTATGCATAATACTTTTTTTGTGTGATATTGTTTTACTAGTAAATAGTCATCCCCTAATGCAGTGTGTTGTATGCTAGCCATATTACTTGCTTGATATTTATTTTTTTATTTATTTATTTTAGATACTTTTTTTTTTTTCATTTTATTACATTTCAATCCGAAATATACAAACAGTCAAAAACATTCAAAATACTTTTCAGTGTATACAATTGTTCAGGTTCTTATATAGCGCTGTCAATTTATGCAGCATTTTACATATACATTGTACATTCACATCAGGCCCTGCCCTCAAGGAGCTTACAATCTAAGGTCCCTAACTCACATTCATACATATACATACCAGGGCCAATTTAGACAGGATCCAATTAACCTACCAGCATGTCTTTGGTATTGAAATGATGCTTGCTATGTAAATGTATATTTACCTTTATGAAATTGTGTATTTTACCCTTTATTTGGTTGTGTAATGTACATCCAATAAGTATAGTTTTGTTACTGATGCTCATCAGATAGAACCTATAAGTTACCTTTTTGTAAAAATGATTATTGTAAAATACATTTTTAAAGAATGTGGAAATTCTGAAAATATAGAGTAGGTCTACTGTTTTTCTAGCCATGGGAATAATACAAAGAAAACTATGTTAGTTATGTGAAACTTCATGATGTGGTGATTTTTACTACATAGTTGCATAAGCCCAAACACATACAGGGACTCATTAAACGTGGGTGTTAAGTAAGAATTTACTTTTTAAAATAAATATTGAATTTAAATAACAATTGAAAAAAAAAATTAAGCTGAAATTGGTAACCGCTTATATTATCACCCACCTCACTTTTCTACATATACAAAAAATGTGACTTTATTTATGACCATATATTAACCACTTCAATAGGGGGCACTGTACACCCCCTTTCTGCCCAGGCCAATTTTCAGCTTTCAGTGCTGTAGCATTTTAAATGACAATTGCGCAGTCATGCAACACTGTACCCATATGACATTTTTATAATTTTTCCCCCACAAATAGAGCGTTCTTTTGGTGGTCTTTGATCACCACTGGGTTTTTTTTTTTGCTAAACAAATTAAAAAAAAAAAAAATTTGAAAAAAAAAAATCTTTCTTCCTTTTTCCTTTCTGTTATAAATTTTTTTGCATTGATGGGCACTGATGAGGCGGCACTGATGATGAAACACTAATATGCAGCACTGATAGGCGGCACTGATATGCAGCACTGATGAGGAGGCACTGATGGGCAATGATAGGTGGCACTGATAGGCAGCACTGATGAGGAGGCACTGACAGGCATTGCTGATGGGCACTGACAGGCATTACTTATGGGCACTTATTGGCATCCCTGGTAGGCACGGACTGGCACTCTAGGTGGGCACTTGTGGGAATCCTTGTGGGCACAACTGATGGGTTTGCACTGATAATCAATGTGCTAAAAATCAGCGCACAACCCTTCCTGTCAGGAGAGCCGCTTATCGGCTTTCCTCTACTCCCACTGTGTCAGCATGAATAGAGGAAAAGCCGATAACCAGCACTTCCTGGTTACAATGTAATCAGCTGTGATTGGACTCTTTACCGAGATCAGAGATGCGGAGTGTCAGAGTGACACACTGCATTACCATTCGATGTGCTGCGCGCCCCTGGGAGGGTGCGCAAGAGGCTTATCCTGCTGCACATCATTGGACCCTCAGTCAGGATAATATGGTTAAACTGCCATAAAAAGTGAGCATTTAACCACTTAAGCCCCGGAAGATTTTACCCCCATTCCGACCAGGGGGTATTTTGCGATTCGGCACTGCGTGACTTTAACGGACAATTGCGCGGTCGTGCGACGCTGTACCTAAACGAATTTGGCGTCCTTTTTTTCCCACAAACAGAGCTTTCTTTTGGTGGTATTTGATCACCTGTGCGATTTTTTGATCACGCGCTATAAACAAAAAAAGAGCGTCAATTTTGCAAAAATAGCAATATTTTTCACATTTTTTTATATGAAATTCCCCAAAAAAAAAATTTAAAAATCAAAATTTTTTTACTTTTTCGGCCAATTTGTTTTATGCTACCTATGTTTGGTAAAAAAAATCGCAAAAAGCGTATTTTGATTGGTTTGCGCAAAAGTTATCGCGTTTACTAACAAAGGGAAAGATTTCTGTCATTTTTGTTGTTTTTTTTTTTAACGTGTAATGGCGGCGATCTGCGATTTTTTTTGCGGTACTGCGACATTGGGGCGGACAGATCGGACCCTTGACTGACATTTTTGACACTTTTGGGGTTACCAGTGACATTTCTACAGTAATCAGTGCTATATATATGCACTGTTACTGTAAAAATACACTGGTAGTGAAGGGGTTAACTTTATTTGGGAGGGAGGGGCTGTGTGTATCCCTAGGGGCGTGCTTTCTACTGTGATTGGCTGGGGCTTGAGCTGTATGGACACTGATCAACGGATCTACATACTAGATCCGAGTGATCAGTATCCTAACAGCAAGGAGAATGACAGGTGGCTTGTTTACACAAGCTGCCTGACATTCTCCCTCTCCCCCGCCGATCGCCGAGTGACCGGCGGACATCGGGTCCGCCGGTCACACGCGCGGGGGGGTCCGTGACCACGCGGGAGCGCGCCTCCGGGGGCGTGCGCTCGCTCCCTAGACCCTCACAAGCTAGTGACGTAGCCCTACGTCACTTTGCCTGTGAGGGGCTGACTGCCGACGTAGATCGGCGTTAGGCAGTCGGCAAGTGGTTAAAGTATACGTATGGAAACCCTCACCCTGTAAACAACCCATTCAGTTTAAAATAGAAACGAAAGTCATAACATTTGTGTGTGTGTGTGTATATATATATATATACAGTATATATACATATATATTATAAATTCCCTTTTCCCCTTTTTTTTAATAAGTGATCACATTCTCTGTTTCCAGCTGCATAAGGAGCTGAGAGAGCTAGAGGAGGAGAAACAACAGTACACTAATCTTCCAAGTGAATGGTGTGCGGGGGGGGGGGTGTCAGCAGCAATGATCTAATCTGATCATTGTAGGAGAGCAGGCTGAGTTCTCCACACAGCTATAGAACTGACCATGCTGTGCTCTCATGCCTAACAAGGTCAGTTTTTAATGGGAAAGCAGAGGGACTGGCAGGAACAGCAGGGATTTCACACAAAGGAAGCAATACAAAGAGAACAGGATACTTTCTTATACATGTACACTGGACAGCAGGCACATATCAGGAATATGAAATGTTGGGTTTACATTCTCTTTAAAAAGAAAATCTGAATCTCCACTGTTAAAATGTTATCATAATACAGCTTTTTATCTCAAAGATAAGTTTGCCTTGTTATTTATTTGTTTCTCAGAGCAAAGTACTGGCCACACAGGCAACATTGCCCTATCCGTTTACACAGATATATAATTATATCTGTATGGTGGGGGTGGTCTTTAATTTCCACAAGTAACCTGCCCCATGAGACTTCAAAATAAAAAGTATGAAATAGTGGTTTTCAAAAAATATGTAAACCCAACATTTCATATTCCTGATGTGTGGCTGCTGTACCATGTACTTGTATAAAAAAGTATCCTGTTCTCTTTGTATTGCTTCCCTTGTGTGAAATCCCTGCTGTTGCTGTCAGTCCCTCTGCTTTCCTAATAAAAACTGACCACACTAAGCAGGAGAGCACAGCACGGTCATATCTATAGCTGTGCTGGGAATTCAGCCTGCTCTCCTCCAATGATCCGACTTGTCCTTACACACCCCTTTGCACAGCCATTCATTCACTGGAAAGCTCAGTGTGCTACTGCTTCTCCTCACCCCAGCTCCTATGCAGCTGAGAACAGAGGGAATGTAATCACTTATTAAAAAAAAAAAAAAAAAAAGGGGGGGGGGGACAAGTATTTATATTTTTTAAACCTATACACAAAATGTTTTGCCTTTAATTTCTATTTTAAACTGAATAGGGGTTGTTAAAGGTGAGAGTTTACAATCACTTTATTGCATATACTGTATGTCAGCAGCAAAATAAATTACAATCCAATACGTTATAAAGTACATTTCAGACCAGCTTTCCTGAACCTAAACACATGAATTGTATTTTTGTTTGTTTATGCTAGTAAGGTTGTAGTTGGCTCAGGGCAATACTTAAGCCCCGTACACACGAGTCGAAATTCGGCCTGGAATTTTCGTCCGGCGACCGATCTGCCGATTTTCGGCTTGTTAGTATGATGCTTCCGACAACCGACTCCAACTTTTCGGCCGAAAAAAAAATCTGGTGTGCAGGCTATAAAATTTTTGTCCGCCGTCAAAACACGGCCGATTTTTGCGCAGTCAGTATAGATTTTGACAGGGAAAAATCTTATGAGCAGGTCTGGGCATGCTCAGAGAAGAAAGAACACAAAGAAAGCAAACCAACACATGACATCACTTCTGAAGTAGAATTCTGTTGGTTGACAAAATTCGTGTGCAGTCTAGGCACATTCCAACCAACAAAACACAACTCTGGACAAAAGATGGACGATCGGTCGGCGGAAATTGGTTGCGTGTGTACGAGGCTTTAGATGAGGTGTGCGATATAGCTTTTAGTTGGATGTACTATCAGGGATGGTAATAGCTTTCTTCTTTTTGCCAAAAGCTGCCTAGAATGCTAGAAAATTATCTGTGTATGGTCGGCAAAAGTTTCAGCTCAGTGTTGGCTGGAAGCTCCTACAGAGCCTGTCTATCTCCTGCCTTGGCCTTAACTGAGCTTTTATAACAGACTGATTTAACTGTCAGATTACTAACGTGCAGTCGGGATTATATTATAGAAAAACAAAGGTTTCAATAACCTCCTTAGGGCTCTTTCACACGGGCGTTCCGTATGTCCGTTTTTCATCCCATCCGTTTGCGGATGAAAAACGGACATAATGTATCTCTATGTAAATACGCATGTCATCGGATGATCATCCTCTGACATCCGTTTTTTGTCAGTTCAGTTCAGTTCAGTTTTTTTGAACGGAGGAGAACCCTATTTTTTCTTCCTTTCAAAAAACGGAACGGAAGCAAAAACGGATGTCAGTGGTGTCATCCGCAGACATACGTATTTACATAGACATGCATTATGTCAGTTTTTCATCCGCAAACGGATGGGATGAAAAACGGACATACGGACCGGATGACACAAGTGTCATCCGTGTCCGTTACAAAAAAAAAAAAGGACCTGATCGGGCAAAAAAAAAGGAACGCCCGTGTGAAAGAGCCCTTAGCCATGCCCCCAACCTTTATTTATGCTAGGAATTCTATAAAAGATACAGTTAGCATTTTTTCCTCCCTATGCTGAGTCCAAGAAATGATCGGTGGTTGTGTGGTCGCACACCATAGTGGAACTGACCATGCGATTAAAAAAAGTGCTACAACAGCTCCCAGTTGGTCACGGTGTACAACGTGGATGAAACATGTCACCAGTACACTGACAAGCTTGTTTCAAAGCGCAAAGTTCTTGTATGATCACCTAGAAAAGCTATAATGCAATATTTTTACTTACTTTTAATAAAGATCTATTGTGAAAAAAAAAAAAAGCGAGGTTTATGGGACTATGCAGAGACCCTTTCTCTGTGGTGATGATCGGGGTAAACACAAAGAAGGCCAGACTTCAGGATGACAGAACAGAGGGTAAATAAATAAATAATAAAATAAATAAATAATAAATAAATAATAAATAAATAAATAATAATAATAAATAGGAATAAATAAGAATAAATGAAAATCTGTTTGTCAATCCTGCATCTCCAGGTTCAGCACTGTAGAATAGAAATAGTGTAAAAAAAAATAAATAAAGTACGGTAAATTAAAAAAAAAAAGCAAAAGAAAGAATTTTAAGGACCCCACCCCATTTGCGTGTGCTTATGCACATACCTAGGATGGTCATAGGTAAACAGTGATCAAGTAACACAGTCACTGTGCACACCAGAGTAAGAGGAATATATCTAGGGCTCCCATTCACGGTTCACCATAAACTGATGAGCTGTAAAGGTTTTTTTTTAAAGCATCCCCTCTGGATAATTTTGTGTATTGTAATTTTTGCGATTTTACAGACACATGCAATTTTGTGACTTGACATATGTATTGTATCTATTTAGTCAACACAGATGCGTCTTTTAAACTGTACAAAAATAATTATATTGCATTTGTGTGTTTTCAGACCTAAAATGTGCATTTTAATATGCAATGCATTATATTGCAACTTTGCATGTTTTCCAGAAGGAAGCCATAACACTAAGAAGAATACCTGCTCTGGGATAGAGGGTCGGCAAGCCCAGATCGCAGGTTCCCAATGCCATCCCCAAGCATCAGTGTGAATGGAGTCGGCAATAGAGGAAGCATGCAGCTGCAGTATAAAGCAGAGCCGATGCTTCCTGTATAGCGCTGGCTACTGTCACAGGCAGAGTAATACCAAACGCACTCCGCCTCCTGAGATGGCAGCCGCCAGGGATACCCTCCAGCAGAACAGTACCCACTAGCAGTACAAGTCAGCAGAACAGTACCCACCAGCAGTACCAGTCAGCAGTACAGTACCCACCAGCTGTACATACTAGCAGTACAGTACCCACTTACCCGCCAGCAGTACTTGCCAGCAGTACCCACTAGCACTACATGCCAGCAGTACCCACCAGCAGTACCGGCTCTGAAGGACAGCCAGCAGCAGCCACTAGCCATAGCTGGCCTGGGGGACAGCCAGCAGCAGCCAGCCATATTCGCCCTGGGGGACAGCCAGCAGCAGCCACCAGCCGTACCCGCCCTGGGGGACAGCCAGCAGCAGCCACCAGCCATACCCACTCTGGAAGACAGCCAGCAGCAGCTGCCAGCCATACCCACCCTGGAGGACAGCCAGCAACAGCCGCCAGCCATACCCGCCCTAGGGGACAGCCGCCAGCCATACCCGCCCTGGGGGACAGCCAAGAGCAGTCACCAGCCAAACCTACCCTGGGGACAGGCAGCAGCAGCTGCCAGCCAATACCACCCTGGGGGACAGTAAGCAGCAGCCGCCAGCTATACCCACCCTGGGGGACAGCCAGTAGCAGCCGCCAGCCATACCTGCCCTGAGGGACAGCCAGCAGCAGCTGCCAGCCATTCCCACCCTGGTGGACATCCAGGAGCAGCTGCCAGCCATACCTGCCTCTGGAGATAGCCAGCAGCAGCCACCTGCCATCCCTGCCCTGGAGGACAGCAACAACCGCCATCCATAGCTGCCTGAGGGACAACAGCAGTCACTAGCCATACCCGTCTGGGGGACAGCAGTAGCCTTCCAACCACACCTGTCTGGGGGACAGCAGCAGCTTCCAGCCATACCTGCCTTGGGGACAGCAGCAGCCAGCGATACCTGCAGGAATCTTAAGGAAGAAGTGAAGACTGAGGTCAGTTTTTGTTTAAAATCAAACATCAATGGGCTTATCTGTTTTCTACACTGGTCCACTAGCTACACTGGGCTGCTTTCAAACTGATCCAGAGTAGGGATGATCGAACGGTTCGGGTCCACCATCGGTTCGGCCCGAACATTGGGTGTTCGAGGTTCGGCCGAATTTAGAACTTTTTGCCCAAAAAGTTCGGAATTCGGCAACCAGAACCGCCCAAAATGCAATGCTTCAGGAAATGGGCTTTAAAAGCCCGTGATTGGACCAGAACCATTAGCAAAAGCCAATTGAGGGGGCAGGAGAATGCTAGGAATGTGATTGGAGTGACTAGGGGGTCCCTAGACCAATCATTAGTGAATACGCCCCCCAGTATATAAGATCGCCCCCGCCATATTCCCAGCATTGTTATACTGGACATGGAAGAGAGTGGAAGCAGTTCTGTTAATTTTACTTTAAAAGTGTCATTTAGCTATTTATTAGTGTGAGGAAAGGGATATCTAGTGTAGTTAGAGTGCTCCTTTACACTTAAGTTAGCTTCAAAAATTTAGTTTCTGTAGGGAAAGTGTTAAGTGTCAGGGGACCGTAGTGTAGTGTAGGGTTAACTGACAGTGACTGCTATGGCAGGGTGACAAAACCCTTCCATAGCAGGGTGACCGCTATAGAGAAATGATCATTTCTCTGCTTCGGGACAGGTATGTGGCTTCTCACCAGCAAGCATTTTTTAATGCTGCAGGGGCTGCCACTGCCAGTGCTTTTTTGAGGACATGTTTGATGTCAGACATGACATCTAAACATGTGTATAGGGGGTATATATAGACATATATGTCTGAATATATACCCCTAGACATATATAGGTGTGATAGTAGCAGAAATAAATGCTTGCGCTAATGAAATCATTTACAGTAATATATTTCTGCTACTATCACACCTATATATGTCTAGGGGTATATATTCAGACATATATGCCTATATATACACCCTATACACATGTTCAGATGTTTTGCCTGCCTCAAAAGAACCCCAAAAAATGCCAAAAAAACGCTAGTGTCAAAAAAAAAAAAAATGCCCAGGTGTGTTTTTGCTGGCATTTTTTGGGGGGTTTTGGAGGCAGGCAAAACATCAGAACTTGTGCACAGTACCACTATACACAAGTTCAGATGTTTTGCCTGCCTCAAAAGAACCCCAAAAAATGCATAAAAAAAAAAGGCTAGCGTCAAAAAAAAATGCCCAGGTGTGTTTTTGCTGGCATTTTTTGGGGGGTTTTGGAGGCAGGCAAAACATCAGAACTTGTGCACAGTACCACTATACACAAGTTCAGATGTTTTTCCTGACTGCAAAGAACCCAAAAAAATGCCTGCTATTAAACCGGCAAGGTGTTACAGCAGAGAAGCCATATTCCTGTGCTTAAAGTTTTCTAATACAAACAATCTTTTTTTTTTATGGTTCTGGACATGCTACAGAGCTGAAACTTCACAGGTACACCTTTTAGACCCACCAGACACAAAATCACACAAAAAAAAGTTCTTAAAAATTGTCATTTTTGATAAAAAAGCCAATTATTGAAAAATTAAAAAAAAAAAAAAAAAAAAAGAGATTTTTTGATTTTTACTTTGGATTTAGTATCTGGGGGGTCTAAAAAGTGTACATGTGAAGTTTCAGGTCTGTAGCATGTCCAGAACCATAAAAAAAAAAGATCGTTTGTATTAGAAAACTTTAAGCACAGGAATATGGCTTCTCTGCTGTAACACCTTGCCGGTTTAATAGCAGGCATTTTTTTGGGTTCTTTGCAGTCAGGAAAAACATCTGAACTTGTGTATAGTGGTACTGTGCACAAGTTCTGATGTTTTGCCTGCCTCCAAAATTCCCCAAAAAATGCCAGCAAAAACACACCTGGGCATTTTTTTTTTGACGCTAGCGTTTTTTTTGGCATTTTTTGGGGTTCTTTTGAGGCAGGCAAAACATCTGAACTTGTGTATAGTGGTACTGTGCACAAGTTCTGATGTTTTGCCTGCCTCCAAAACCCCCCAAAAAATGCCAGCAAAAACACACCTGGGCATTTTTTTTTTTTGACGCTAGCGTTTTTTTGGCATTTTTTGGGGTTCTTTTGAGGCAGGCAAAACATCTGAACATGTGTATAGGGTGTATATATAGGCATATATGTCTGAATATATACCCCTAGACATATATAGGTGTGATAGTAGCAGAAATATATTACTGTAAATGATTTCATTAGCGCAAGCATTTATTTCTGCTACTATCACACCTATATATGTCTAGGGGTATATATTCAGACATATATGTCTATATATCCCCCCTATACACATGTTCAGATGTTTTGCCTGCCTCAAAAGAACCCCAAAAAATGCCAAAAAAAACGCTAGCGTCAAAAAAAAAAATGCCCAGGTGTGTTTTTGCTGGCTTTTTTATGGGAATTTTGGAGGCAGGCAAAACATCAGAACTTGTGCACAGTACCACTATACACAAGTTCAGATGTTTTTCCTGACTGCAAAGAACCCAAAAAATGCCTGCTATTAAACCGGCAAGGTGTTACAGCAGAGAAGCCATATTCCTGTGCTTAAAGTTTTCTAATACAAACGATCTTTTTTTTTCTGGTTCTGGACATGCTACAGACCTGAAACTTCACATGTACACTTTTTAGACCCCCCAGATACTAAATCCAAAGTAAAAATCAAAACATCTCTTTTTTTTTTTTTTTTTAATTTTTCAATAATTGGCTTTTTTATCAAAAATGACAATTTTTAAGAACTTTTTTTTGTGTGATTTTGTGTCTGGGGGGTCTAAAAGGTGTACCTGTGAAGTTTCAGCTCTGTAGCATGTCCAGAACCAGAAAAAAAGATCATATAGGTGTTAAAGTTAAAGGAGGCTCCCGAACCACATCCCTGTTCTACTGAAAAATTATCTTTTTTTTTTTCATGGTTCTGGACATGCTACAGAGCTGAAACTTCACATGCACACCTTTTAGACCCCCCAGATACTAAATCCAAAAATCTCTCTCTTTTTTTTTTTTTTAATTTTTCAATAATTGGCTTTTTTATCAAAAATGACAATTTTTAAGAACTTTTTTTTGTGTGATTAATAGTTAATGGGGCATGACCCAGAACCCTAGGCACTTTTTAGGGGCATTTATTGGGTTTTAGGGCTTAAAAATTGTGTTTTTTGATTACAGAAGTTCGGGTCCCATTGATTTCAATAGGGTTCTGAAATCCGGGCCGAACTTTAGTGAAGTTCGGGTGTTCTGGTCGAACCGAACTTTTCAAAAGTTCGATCATCCCTAATCCAGAGGTGCAATGTAGTGCACCTGAGGGTTACCTACACTGAGGCATAGACTTCTGTTATTACCTGCAGGTTTGGTGTGCTTTCTAAAAGCGCACAAAAACTCCTGAAAACACTTTTAGAAAGTGCACCACACCAGGAGGATATAATAGAATTCTATGGATGGCAAAGTGCAAGTAACCTGCAGGAAAGCCACAGGTGCACCGTGCTGCACCCATGGTTCAGGTAAATCGCAGCGCATCCTTAGGCCCCTTCAGGGCCGGACTGGGAATAAAATTCAGCCCTGGAAAAAATGTCATACCAGCCCCATAGCAATATTATACCGGCCCACCAGCATAGCGCCATTATTTCCTTGTTCATAAAAGGGAAAACCATGCATTTTAAAGCAAATTTGAAGAGTGTATTATACATAGATAAGATAGATATGAAAGCATATAGTGCTTTATATATAAAAGAGCAAATTCTAGTTAAAAGTGGTAAAAGTGCGGACATGGTAAAGGAGATGTCAGAGGCTGTGCGGACATGGTACAGGACATGTCAGGGGCTGTGTGGACATGGTACAGGACATGTCAGGGGCTGTGTGGACATGGTACAGAACATGTCATAGGCTGTGCGGACATGGTACAGGAGATGTCAGAGGATGTGTGGACATGGTACAGGAGATGTCAGGGGCTGTGCGGACATGGTACAGGAGATGTCAGGGGCTGTGCGGACATGGTACAGGAGATGTCAGGGGCTGTGCGGACATGGTACAGGAGATGTCAGGGGCTGTGCGGACATGGTAAAGGAGATGTCAGGGGCTGTGCGGACATGGTAAAGGACATGTCAGGGGCTGTGCGGACATGGTACAGGACATGTCAGGGGCTGTGCGGACATGGTACAGGACATGTCAGGGGCTGTGTGGACATGGTACAGGACATGTCAGGGGCTGTGTGGACATGGTACAGGAGATGTCAGGGGCTGTGCGGACATGGTACAGGAGATGTCAGGGGCTGTGCGGACATGGTACAGGAGATGTCAGAGGATATGCGGACATGGTGCAGGAGATGTCAGGGGCTGTGCGGACATGGTACAGGAGATGTCAGAGGCTGTGCGGACATGGTACAGGAGATGTCAGGGGCTGTGCGGACATGGTACAGGACATGTCAGGGGCTGTGCAGACATGGTACAGGACATGTCAGGGGCTGTGCGGACATGGTACAGGACATGTCAAAGGGTGTGCGGACATGGTACAGGACATGTCATAGGCTGTGCGGACATGGTACAGGAGATGTCAGAGGATGTGCAGACATGGTACAGGAGATGTCAGGGGCTGTGCGGACATGGTACAGGAGATGTCAGAGGATGTGTGGACATGGTACAGGAGATGTCAGGGGCTGTGCGGACATGGTACAGGAGATGTCAGGGGCTGTGCGGACATGGTACAGGAGATGTCAGGGGCTGTGCGGACATGGTACAGGAGATGTCAGGGGCTGTGCGGACATGGTAAAGGAGGTGTCAGGGGCTGTGCGGACATGGTAAAGGACATGTCAGGGGCTGTGCGGACATGGTACAGGACATGTCAGGGGCTGTGCGTACATGGTACAGGACATGTCAGGGGCTGTGTGGACATGGTACAGGACATGTCAGGGGCTGTGTGGACATGGTACAGGAGATGTCAGGGGCTGTGCGGACATGGTACAGGAGATGTCAGGGGCTGTGCGGACATGGTACAGGAGATGTCAGAGGATATGCGGACATGGTGCAGGAGATGTCAGGGGCTGTGCGGACATGGTACAGGAGATGTCAGAGGATATGCGGACATGGTGCAGGAGATGTCAGGGGCTGTGCGGACATGGTACAGGAGATGTCAGAGGATATGCGGACATGGTGCAGGAGATGTCAGGGGCTGTGCGGACATGGTACAGGAGATGTCAGAGGCTGTGCGGACATGGTACAGGAGATGTCAGGGGCTGTGCGGACATGGTACAGGAGATGTCAGGGGCTGTGCGGATATGGTACAGGAGATGTCAGGGGCTGTGCGGACATGGTACAGGACATGTCAGGGGCTGTGCGGACATGGTACAGGACATGTCAGGGGCTGTGCGGACATGGTACAGGACATGTCAGGGGCTGTGCGGACATGGTACAGGACATGTCAGAGGGTGTGCGGACATGGTACAGGACATGTCATAGGCTGTGCGGACATGGTACAGGACATGTCAGGGGCTGTGCGGACATGGTACAGGACATGTCAGGGGCTGTGCGGACATGGTACAGGACATGTCAGGGGCTGTGCGGACATGGTACAGGACATGTCAGAGGGTGTGCGGACATGGTACAGGACATGTCATAGGCTGTGCGGAGATGGTACAGGAGATGTCAGAGGATGTGCGGACATGGTACAGGAGATGTCAGGGGCTGTGCGGACATGGTACAGGAGATGTCAGAGGATGTGTGGACATGGTACAGGAGATGTCAGGGGCTGTGTGGACATGGTACAGGAGATGTCAGGGGCTGTGCGGACATGGTACAGGAGATGTCAGGGGCTGTGCGGACATGGTACAGGAGATGTCAGGGGCTGTGCGGACATGGTAAAGGAGATGTCAGGGGCTGTGTGGACATGGTAAAGGACATGTCAGGGGCTGTGCGGACATGGTACAGGACATGTCAGGGGCTGTGCGGACATGGTACAGGACATGTCAGGGGCTGTGTGGACATGGTACAGGACATGTCAGGGGCTGTGTGGACATGGTACAGGAGATGTCAGGGGCTGTGCGGACATGGTACAGGAGATGTCAGGGGCTGTGCGGACATGGTACAGGAGATGTCAGAGGATATGCGGACATGGTGCAGGAGATGTCAGGGGCTGTGCGGACATGGTACAGGAGATGTCAGAGGCTGTGTGGACATGGTACAGGAGATGTCAGGGGCTGTGCGGACATGGTACAGGAGATGTCAGGGGCTGTGCGGACATGGTACAGGAGATGTCAGGGGCTGTGCAGACATGGTACAGGACATGTCAGGGGCTGTGCGGACATGGTACAGGACATGTCAGGGGCTGTGCGGACATGGTACAGGACATGTCAGGGGCTGTGCGGACATGGTACAGGACATGTCAGAGGGTGTGCGGACATGGTACAGGACATGTCATAGGCTGTGCGGACATGGTACAGGAGATGTCAGAGGATGTGCGGACATGGTACAGGAGATGTCAGGGGCTGTGCGGACATGGTACAGGAGATGTCAGAGGATGTGAGGACATGGTACAGGACATGGCAGGGGCTGTGTGGACATGGTACAGGACATGTCAGGGGCTGTGTGGACATGGTACAGGACATGTCAAGGGCTGTGTGGACATAGTACAGGACATGTCAGGGGCTGTGTGGACATGGTACAGGACATGTCAGGGGCTGTGCGGACATGGTACAGGACATGTCAGAGGTTGCAGAAATGATGAGGGGGGTGGGATGAGTGGCAGCAGGGGTGGTGGGATCGGTGGCAGCGGTGGTGGTGAGGGGGGTGGGATCAGTGGCATCAGGGGTGGTGGGGAGGGGGTTGGGATCGGTGGCAGCAGGGGTGGTGATGAGGGGGGTGGGATCGGTGGCAGTGGTGGTGAGGGGGGTGGGAATCGGTGGCAGTGGTGGTGGTGGTGAGGGGGGTGGGAATCGGTGGCAGTTGTGGTGAGGGGGGTGGGAATCGGTGGCAGTGGTGGTGAGGGGGGTGGGAATCGGTGGCAGTGGTGGTGAGGGGGGTGGGAATCGGTGGCAGTGGTGGTGAGGGGGGTGGGAATCGGTGGCAGTGGTGGTGGTGGTGAGGGGGGTGGGAATCGGTGGCAGTGGTGGTGAGGGGGGTGGGAATCGGTGGCAGTGGTGGTGAGGGGGGTGGGAATCGGTGGCAGTGGTGGTGAGGGGGGTGGGAATCGGTGGCAGTGGTGGTGAGGGGGGTGGGAATCGGTGGCAGTGGTGGTG
This sequence comes from Pelophylax lessonae, assembly GCF_965119305.1. NCBI lineage: Eukaryota > Metazoa > Chordata > Amphibia > Anura > Ranidae > Pelophylax > Pelophylax lessonae. Next base: position 229,860,673 of record NC_138768.1, read on the forward strand.
AGGGGGATGGGAATCGGTGGCAGTGGTGGTGGTGGTGAGGGGGGTGGGAATCGGTGGTAGTGGTGAGGGGGATGGGAATCGGTGGCAGTGGTGGTGAGGGGGGTGGGAATCGGTGGCAGTGGTGGTGAGGGGGGTGGGAATCGGTGGCAGTGGTGGTGAGGGGGGTGGGAATCGGTGGCAGTGGTGGTGGTGGTGAGGGGGGTGGGAATCGGTGGTAGTGGTGAGGGGGATGGGAATCGGTGGCAGTGGTGGTGAGGGGGGTGGGAATCGGTGGCAGTGGTGGTGAGGGGGGTGGGAATCGGTGGCAGTGGTGGTGAGGGGGATGGGAATCGGTGGCAGTGGTGGTGGTGGTGAGGGGGGTGGGAATCGGTGGCAGTGGTGAGGGGGATGGGAATCGGTGGCAGTGGTGGTGAGGGGGGTGGGAATCGGTGGCAGTGGTGAGGGGGATGGGAATCGGTGGCAGTGGTGGTGAGGGGGGTGGGAATCGGTGGCAGTGGTGGTGGTGGTGAGGGGGGTGGGAATCGGTGGCAGTGATGGTGGTGGTGAGGGGGGTGGGAATCGGTGGCAGTGGTGGTGGTGGTGAGGGGGGTGGGAATCGGTGGTAGTGGTGAGGGGGATGGGAATCGGTGGCAGTGGTGGTGAGGGGGGTGGGAAATCGGTGGCAGTGGTGGTGAGGGGGGTGGGAATCGGTGGCAGTGGTGGCGAGGGGGATGGGAATCGGTGGCAGTGGTGGTGGTGGTGAGGGGGGTGGGAATCGTGGCAGTGGTGAGGGGGATGGGAATCGGTGGCAGTGGTGGTGAGGGGGGTGGGAATCGGTGGCAGTGGTGAGGGGGATGGGAATCGGTGGCAGTGGTGGTGAGGGGGGTGGGAATCGTTGGCAGTGGTGGTGGTGGTGAGGGGGGTGGGAATCAGTGGCAGTGATGGTGGTGGTGAGGGGGGTGGGAATCGGTGGCAGTGGTGTTGAGGGGGGTGGGAATCGGTGGCAGTGGTGGTGGTGTTGAGGGGGGTGGGAATCGGTGGCAGTGGTGAGGGGAGATTGGTGGCAGTGGTGATGGGGGGTGCCATCCTCCCCACCGCCACTGCTTCCCCCCCCATCCTATTAGGGATAAGATCTGTGGGGGTGGTGAGATCAGGAGGGGGCAGTGGCGGTCTGGTGGAGGTCGGAGGATGGGATCAATAATTGCACTGCAGTCTGCTGATTTTTATTACTAACTTGTCAGAAGACAGTCGGACTCGATTCCCCGGGCGGGTGCGATCATGCTGCTGGGCTGGCATCCGTGTAGTGGGTCCCTCGGCGCCGTCACCATGACCATCCGTCTTGCTGACAGTCACATGATCCACCGCCGGCCGGTGTAACGTTAAAAAACCATACCCCGTGGAGAAACCATACCCTCGTCACTTCCGGTCTGAAACAGCTGAGCAGCGCAGCAGTGCGCATGCTCAGAGCCCCGGATACGTGATTGAACATGACAGAATTTGAGAAGTGCGCATGCTCGGTGGGCATGAAATTATCACGGCACTGTGTGTAATGTAATACTTGCGGCGGGTACATTAAAACACTTCAGCTGCAACATCAATCATCTCCTCCGCTATCGCTGTAACTTCCCTCATCTCCGGTAATAAAAATAAAAGCGGCGGTGGGTGTATGAGATGTAAATGTGACGGCGATGGCGGCTCCGTGATCCGCTTTTATATTTATTACCGGAGATGAGGGAAGTGACAGGGGAAGGAGCGGAGATGATTTATGTTGCGGAGGAGCTGTTTTAATGTAAGCGCCGCAAGTTGAACTACCGTGAGAAATCCATACCCTCCGTAGTTGCACCGGAAGTGACGAGGGTATGGTTTTCTCACGGGTATGATTTTTTCACGGAACACCGGCGCCTCGCAGCCGGCCGCTCCCGCCAGATCTGACGTCATGCCGCTCATAGCGGCTGACGTACTACAGACTTCACCAGGGCTGCAGCGGCCATCACAGCGCGGCCGCGTCTTAAAGCGGCCACAATAGCGGCCGCGTCTTAAAGCGGCCACAATAGCGGCCGCGTCTTAAAGCGGCCACAATAGCGGCCGCATCTTAAAGCGGCCACAATAGCGGCCGCGTCTTAAAGCGGCCACAATAGCGGCCGCGTCTTAAAGCTGCCACAATCTCAATGCGGCCCCAGGGCCGGCGGCCCACCGGGAAATTTCCTGGTATCCCGGTAGGCCAGTCCGGCCCTGGGCCCCTTAGATAAGTCAGATCGGGTCCACCTGTCCAATTTTTGGGTAGACCCAGCCGAACCCTCCATTTACCTCCATTTCCATTTTCCCTATTTTGGTGTTTTAGTTAAATATTAACTGAAGCTCCCGCCCTGTTTATGCAAGATTTAAGACACTGCGCTACTTCCATATTATTGGCTAATTAGATCACTGGTGCCGGAGGGGCTGGTTTCAATAGTTCTCTAATATCTCTTAGAATTTTTTTGCACAACAGTCTCTAGGATTTACTCGATTTACTGATTCGAAAAAACGAAAAAAAGAAATCCAGCAAGTGGCAATTCTGTGGATGTAAACACCTTAATGATAAGTAAGGTCAGAGGAAAATGGCTAGACTGTTCCGAGCTGACAGAAAGGCTACAGTAACTCAAATAACCATACTTTACAACTGTTGTGAGCAGAAAAGCATCACAGAATGCACAACACATCGAACCTTGACGTGGATGAGCTACAACAGCAGAAGACTACGTCAGGTTCCACTACTGTGTGCCAAGAATAGAAATCTAAGTTTGCATTGGGCACAAGCTTTTTAATTCTGGACATTGGAACCATGGAAAAATGCAAATGGGCCTGAAATAATCTTGATTTTTGCTGAGAAACACAGATCATAGGCCAGCCACTGGATCTGAATCCAGCTGAATATTTTTGGGATGTGGGAGCATTGGAGATTTGAAGCATGACTGTGAAGCTGACAAATCTACAGAAATTAGGTGAGGCAATAATATCAGCATAGACCAAAATGTCAATGGAATGTTTATGGAACACATGTCACAAATAACTGAGGCTGTTTTGAGGGCAAAAGGAGGCCCCACCTAGTTTAAGTGTGGCATTCCTAATACATTTCTTTGTGAGTATATGTTTCGCCATGCAATTGTATGTACTCATCAATTCAAAGGTTAAGTACAGTATATGTTTGTCTCTATTATTCACCCTTGTTTGTATCACACTTTCAGGACTTTGTACACACCATATGACAAGCCTGATATCTATTAATCATTAACAATTATAACAGTTTAGATGTTTTCACTTTCTTATCTGAAGTGGAAAATGCATTCACACTTGCATGCACATTTTCATGGGTGTTGACACATTTTTTGGCACAGCCATATGTGTTTAGCTTGTCTAGTCATTTTCAATGGTTTCTCAATGCTCATCTACTTAGCAAAGAAAATGGAGCTGCCTCATTTCTACCGAGAGACTGTCTATTGTTGGGTCGCAAGATCGATAGTCTCTCCATAAGAATGAATGTAGTTTTGCCTTTTATTTACAGTGGCTTCACAATGTTTTATGCTTATACAATGCCTTTAGTAAGAGAAAGCAAGAACTGATGGAAGTGATGGTGGTGATGGAAGTTGAAAGTTGAGGGGAAATAGGGAACTGGAGCTAACGAGGGACAGGGGCTGATGGTTAGGGAGTCAAAAAGTTTTAGTGATAGGCATAAATGGGAACTATTGTTGAAAGGCATGGGAGCTGATGATGAAACTAGGGGGATGAGAACAAATCAGAGCCTTCTCTTGGTCAGATTTGGAACAGCTAGGTTATACCAGATGATGGTGTGGAGAGAGGCTAAATGAGTTCAGAGATTCTAATGGAAGCTTGGAGAGGGAAATGTACATTCGGAAATGTTGAGGATAGGGGGCTTTAATGGATACGACAAAAGTTTGTGATATTGAACAACAACAAGGGAAATACAGTATGATGTGAGTTGTAGTGCCCATACATATAAACATCAGCATGTAATAGGAAAAGAGAATGCTGGGAGATGGGAAGAGGAAAGCAGAACATATAAGATGGAAAATGGAGGAGCAAAGTGGCCCTTGTGATGGACAGTGCATAACCAAAAGTCAGCAAGACCACTTTGTAAATAAGCAGTAAGGATTATTGATCCATCCAATAATAGCAAACACAAAAGCAAACTTGAAAATACAGTATATGTAAACAGTATATGCAAACAAAGTGACAGAAAATCTAACCAGCACAATAACGATATTACATTGTAGAACATATACAAGTAAAAGGGAAGCAAGGAGGAACAGGGCATAACCAGGAATGGGACTAGGAACAAGGAGATCATCAGCAAGCAGATATGTGACTAACAGGCAAAACGCTGAAGCATTGATGAAAATCAGGGGGTGGGTTATATGCCTTCCCAGCCAGCATCAGGGAAAGCCTAAGTACTGGGATTTCCGGGCAGGAGACACCAGTTGATGGTCACCGGAACTGCACCCTTCAGCTCTGAGGATCACAGGGCCACCAGCAGGTGATCCAGGTCCTGATAGAGTGACGTTCAACTTCCTCCTGGTGGACTTAGCTATTCAGACGTTTGGGTCCATGCAGCAAGATCATAGCTCTCAAACGTCTCTGATTTCGAAGGACTGTCCCTGATTTGGAACAATGTTTTCTCTGGCCCTCTTTCCTCATTTGTCCCTCACTTTGGTCTGATCTACATAGTTGTATAAAATGGGAATATTTATCTTTCAAAAAGTGTTTCCCAGTACTAAACCTTTCGTCCAAGTACCAAATTGCTGCGTTTGTATATTTCAAAAGCCAATATAACAGAATAGTAGTGGTAAAAAAAAAAAAAAGCACTTGTGGGTTTAACTAATCTTTTTTTTTTTTGTATGTGATTCTCTTTTAAAGGAGGGGTGGCACAAGGTGTGTCCTATGCCTACATACTTTTGCTAATAGGTGTCCCTCATTCCCATCTCAAAATGTTGTGAGGTATGCAAGATCCAATGTCTAATACATGCAATGTTAAAAACACATTGCCTCATTACACCCTTTCATAGACAGACTATCAGGTGTAAAAGAATATATTCCATATCAGGAGCCCTCATAATTTTAAGCGAAGGCCAATTTACAGGCCATTAAACCGTTTGTGGGCCAGATTGTGAGCAGAAGGAGTTAAAACAAGGCCCTTCACTTGAGTTCAGTGGGAATAATAAATGGCCCAGTGTCATTGGTCAGTAGGAGTAATACATCCCCAGTGTCAGTGGGAGTAGTAAAAGCCCCTGTGTTAGTGGGATTTGTGATAATTACATTCTCAGATCCCACTGATCAAGACAAGAATGTTGCGTATTACACACTATCTTGCTTAGATCTAATGTGTTTTATTAGTCTCCAGAACCATGTAATATAGGCATGTTTGGTGGTCTAATTGATTGGTATCTTTTTACATGTTAGTTAGGTCATTTTTATGAAGGTAACTCCATTACCACCAGAGTTCTGGAATATGAACTCAAGTTAAGAGCTTGAGATGTATGAAAGATCAGTTTTAGTACAAAAGCCAGACTGGCAGATGTGTACTGCTTTACAACATGCTATTTGCAACATTACTTTAATGGAAGTCTTTTTAAGCTTAACCACTTAAGGACCGGAAGGTTTTACCCCCTTAATGATCAGGCCATTTTCTGCGATACGGCACTGCGTAACTGACAATTGCGCAGATGTGCGAGGCTGTACCCAAATAAAATTGATGTTTTTCCTACAAATAGTGCTTTCTTTTGGTGGTATTTAATCACTTCTGCGGTTTTTATTTTTTGCACTATAAACAAAAAAAGAGCAACATTTCTGCAAAAAAAAAAAAAAAATGTTTTACTTTCTGCTAGAAAACATTACCAATAAAACAAAAGGTAAAAAATCTAATTTTAGACCAATATGTATTCTGCTACATATTTTGGTGAAAAAAAATCCCAATAAGTGTATATTGATTGGTTTGCGCAAAAGTTACAGCATCTACAAACTAGGGTAAAGATTTATGTCATTTTTATTTATATATTTATTTTTTTACTAGTAATGGCGGCGATCAGCGATTTTTAGCGGGACTGCAATATTGCGGTGGACAGATCAGACACCTAGCTGACACTTTTGGGGGGGACCAGTGACATTAATATAGTAATCAGTGCTAAAAATATGTACTGTTACTGTACTAATGACACTGGCAGGGAAGGGGTTAACACCAGAGGTGATCAAAGGCTTAAATGTGTACCTAGGGGATGCTTTCTAACTGTGTGGAGGATGGGCTCGCTGGATGAACACAGAGACCTGTGTTCCTAAATAGGAGGAACACAGGATCCCTTTGTTCATCACTGACAGAACAGACGTCTGCCGTGTTTACATTGGTAGACTGCCGTTCTGTCTCCATTGGGAGTGATCGCGGGTGCCTGGCGAACATCGCGGCCCCCAGACCCACTGATTGGCTCCCCCTCTAGCCCACACTAACTGCTACACAAAGCAACGTACCTGTATGTCGTTTTGCGTAACAGAGCCGACCTGCTGCAGTAAAGCTACGGCGGCTGGTCAGCAAGTGGTTAAACTGTTTTTTTGGGATTTTATGATACATTTTTGTTAAATGTGTCTTAAGATACCTGTGTTTTATCAAATATGTTGCCTTGCATGAATGCCTAGAACAGAACTTAAATTAAACAGTATTGTAAATTTTCAAATGTTCTTGTTGTTTTGCTTAGGTATTAGTGTAGTCCCTGTGTTGTTCGCCTCACCTTGCCTTGGAAAAATAGTTCACTTGTTGTGACTACAATTTGCGGGGTGTCATGTTCGATCTATTCCCTTATGTCCAAGCATTCTTTTACCTAGCTTGTCCCTAGTCGCAAATGAGGACCAGAATACTTCCTGTTCCAGGTCACACAGTGTCGATTGCATGTGTTGCTATCTGCTCTGTGTTGCATCCCAAATGTGGGAGTGCTAATGTAATAAAAAAATATTGCAGCTACATCAGTGAGCTCTTTGTGTTTGCGAATTCTCTGCTTGTGAAAATTTAAATTATTTTGCAGCTCTCACCTGCACCAGCAGTAGACTAAGAGGTCCAGAGATTGCTGGATACGTAGTTTCTTCACAGGAAGTATTAGTTCTTAAACTACAGACAGAAGGCATGTATAACCCTGTGCAGTGCCATGCTATATGCCTCATCTTTGAAAACAAACAGAAACGTCTAACACAAGAATATGAAGATTTACTGTACTATAGACTGTGTATACAGGGCAAAAAAAGACACCATTAAACTATATGATCAGGGCACATCTTATGCAAGCAGGTCTGGACTGGAACAAAAAATAGCCCTGGGCATTTTAGACTGAGTAGCCCGGAGGGGTGGTCAGGAGCTCGCAGGGGCCATTGGTGACGTGATTTCAAAAATAAGAATTCTTCAAAACAACTGTATGCAAACTCACTGCTAAGTATCTTCCCATGGGCAATAATTTTAAAAGGCTAAACATAAAACCTATGTGGTTCACGGCCAAAGTTAAAAATGCTATAAGAAAAGTGCTTTATAACAATGAAGAAACATTATGCTTGTTTGTTACAAAGAATATAACAGAATATGTAAAAAGGAAATCAAGGACACAAAAATTCAAAATGAAAGACAGATTGCAAAAGATAGTATTACATGCCCCAAAAAATTCTTCAAATACATTAATAGTAAAAAGGTTAGGTCTAAACATGTAGGTCCTTTACAAAATAATCTCGAGTGGGTGACTGGGGACAAAGACAAGGCAAATTTATTAAATAATTTTTCAGCTCTGTGTATACAAAGGGGCATGGGGGAGCTCATGACCATAATGAAGATGATATTGAAACAGCCCCAAATGATCCACAATGGTTTAAAAGTGATATGGTCCAGAAATATTTAGACATATTAAAGGTGGATAAAGCGCCTGGACCAGATGGCATCCACCTACGCATCCTAAAATAATTGAGCGCTGTCATTTCAAAGCCTTTGTTTCGAATTTTTAGAGACTCGGTAAGGACTGGAATAGTGCCACTGAATTGGCAGAGGGCCAGTGTGGTACCTATATTTAAAAAGGGATCAAAGTCTTTGCCAAGTAACTATAGACCTGTTAGTTTAACTTCTATAGTCAGGGAGATACAGAAGAGTTTAATAAAAGACCTCTGTAGAAGTCCGCTGTGACGAAACGCGTAAGAGCGTGAGCACACGGTGACCATAGCAACTGAACGTCCCGAGCGCCTGACGTCAGACCGGCACCCGGAGGTCCGACGGCTGGATCCGAGCCACGGACGCGAACAGCAAGTGCAGGACAGTACGACGGTCAGGTAGCCTGGACAGTGATACGTTTTTTATGGGTTTTATTCAACTTTTATTTTGTGAGTGCATATTATTTGGGCTTGTTTTATCAATAAACACTTGTGTATACGGATTTACACTATGGGCCTCTATTATTCATTTGCATGATATGCGGTGTACATGAGGATTGATCCAGGCACCAGGTTATTAGGCAGTCCAGAGGAGTCCTATGTTCGGAGGCTTTTTTCCATTACTTTGGCGCATAGTTTCCCACCTGGAGGTACGTGGGCATTTCTAGGGGGGCACGCCGGTGAGGTGGTGGTGCATGCCATGTCAAGGACCCCGTGTGGAACACTGAATGGACTGCTTTGAATGATGCTATTCACTTGGACTCTTTACTCACTATAATATAATCATTTATATCATACATGTTGAAAATTGGTATATACATGGTGTAGCGCTGTTAGTGTATGCATGTGATTTGGTATATGGGATTAGATGCACACACCTTTTTATATTAAAAGACCTTATAGATGAGTTCTTCCTGGAAAAAAAATATTTTAACCACTTTACCACCGGAGGATTTTCCTGCTTAACGTCCAGGCCACATTTTGCAACTTGGCACTGCGTGACTTTAACTGACAATTGCGCGGTCATGCAACCCTGTACCCAAACAAAATTTACGTCCTTTTTTCCCACAAACAGAGCTTTCTTTTAGTGGTATTTGATCACCTGTGCGCTTTTCATTTTTTGCGATGTTAATAAAAAAAGAGTGAAAATTTTGCGAAAAAAATTGACATTTTCTACTTTGACAGTTAGAAAATATCCAATATATTCAATTGTTGTCATATATTTAGGCCAAAATGTATTTAGATACATGTCTTTGACAAAAAAATTCCCAATGAGCGTTTTTTTAACCGCTTTAAGACCGGAAGATTTTACCCCATTCCTGACCAGGCTATATTTTGCGATTCGGCACTGCGTTATTTTAACGGACAATTGCGTGGTCGTGCGACAATGTACCCAAACTAAATGTATGTCCTTTTTTTTCCCCACAAATAGAGCTTTCTTTTTGTGGTATTTGATCACCTGTACGATTTAAAATTTTCGAAAAAAAAGAGCGACAATTTTGAAAAAAAAAAAAAAAACAATATTTTTTACATTCTGATATATATAACATTCCCAAACAATTTTTAAAAATCAAAATTTTTTAACATTTTAGGCCAATTTGTTTTCTGCTACATATTTTTGGTAAAAAAAATCACAATAAGCGTATTTTGATTGGTTTTCGCAAAAGTTATTTGCTAACTACGGGAAAGATTTGTCATTTTTATTGTTTATTTTTTTTTTTACTAGTAATGGGGGCGAGCTGCGATTTTTTTTTGCGGGACTGCGACATTGCGGTGGACAGATCGGACCCCTAACTGACATTTTTGACACTTTTGGGGGTACCAGTGACCTTACTACAGTAATCAGTGCTATAAATATGCACTGTTACTGTAATAATGACACTGGCAGGGAAGGGGTTAACTTTATTGGTGATCAAGGTGTTAAATGTATGCCTCATGCTTACTGACGTGTGTGGGGGGAGGGGGTTGTGTGACAGAGACACAGATCGCAGGTTCAGCTATGCTGAATCCTGTAATCTGTCCCTGGCTGTCACATAGGAGATCCGCCCGCTTTGTTTACACAAGCGGGCGGATTTCCTCACTCGATCCCCGGCGATCGGGGAAGAGTGGCGGTGATCACCGCCTCTCCTCCCCTGTCCCGACTCCCGCTGTGTCTGAATACAGTGGGAGCGAGCCTCCGGCGACGCACGCATGCTGCCGAGAGAGGGTAGAGTCTGGTGACGTAGGTCTACGTCGCCAGACGTTAACGAGCCACTTTGCCGCAGTAGCAGCACAGTGACCAGTGGTAAAGTGGTTAAGCAACAGACAGCATGGATTCATGAAAGACAGAAGTTGTCAAACAAACCTGATTTCTTTTTATGAGGAGGTAAGTAAAACTTTGGACAGAGGGGTGGCTGTGGACGTAGTATACTTGGATTTTGCAAAAGCGTTTGACACAGTTCCCCACACACGGCTAATGTGTAATGTAAAGTCTACAGGCTTGGAAAGATCAGTTTGTAAATGGATAGAAAATTGGCTAAAAGACCGAATTCAGAGAGTAGTAATTAATGATTCTTACTCTGAATGGTCTAAGGTTTTCAGTGGTGTACCCCTAGGTTCAGTGTTGGGACCCTTGCTTTTTAATATAAATGATATAGGGTCTGGGATTAAAAGTACCATTTCAGTCTTTGCAGATGACACCAAGCTTTGCAGTGAAATAACTTCCTTACAGGATGTCTCCACAACTTACAAGCTGACCTAAATGCACTGTTTCTTTAGGCAACAATGAGGTTTAATGTTGATAAATGTAAAGTTATGCACTTAGGGGCTAAGAATATGCATGCATTATACATACTAGGGGGAATATAACTGGGGAAATCCATAGCGGAGAAGGATCTGGGTGTTCTTGGGATTTGTTTTTTTTTTTGTATTTATTTTGGAATTGGAATATGAGAAGGGATGAGTGGGATAATCCAACTAGCAACTATGCACAACTTGAGGACATCTATCTGCGGTGTGTGCGGCAAGGCCGCTGCTTCACTTTGCCACTGATGTGAAGGTTTTAAATGATGAGACACTCTTCAGGGTTTATCTTGGCACCCCCTTTCTGACCCACTCTGTGTGCTGGCCTTTGTCCACTGACTCTCCCTGGAGTGGTCCCCTTCCTGGGCAGACCCCTAGCAAGCTCCCTGGTACTCACTGATACTGCTTTCCGCAGAAGTCTCTGCCACCGCTCCACCGTCAGCTTCCACAGGACCTTGCAGCTCAGCCCCACATGTCTGGTCCACTAGGCCGACTGCCTGTGACCACTTCCTTTCTGACAGGAGGAGAGACAGCCGTCACCCTCCTCCTGGGACTCTGCTTCCCGCCAAAGATGCCCTCATCATGTCATCACATGTGTCTCAGGCAGGGCCGGCCTTTGGGGTGTGCGAGCTGTGCGGCCGCACAGGGCGCCATGGGCAACAGGGGCGCCGTGCGGCCATCACAGCTTGCAGATGATCAGGCCGCACAGTGGGAGGTAAGCGGCGACTGTGGCCTGGACAGGGTGCCTTGGTCTCCTACTGCTGCAGCGCTGAGCTGTGTATCTCACACAACTCAGCCGCAGAGACGCCGCCGCTGACTGATCCCTCCTCCTCTCTGCAGGGACGCCAGAGGAGAGAGATCGTCAGCTCCTCCTCCTCCTGCCCCTTCTCCTCCTCCTCCCGGGTCTGCCCCGCCCACACTCCCCGGGAAAAATGTGTGGGGGGGGGGTGCGTGGGAGGCGCGCGGGGGGCGCCACAGGATTAGCTCGCACGGGGCGCCTGAACACCTAAGGCCGGCCCTGGTCTCAGGCTTTTATGAACAATCCCAGGATGTCCTGCGGTTGTGCCTTCCCACTGGGACTGTCACAAAAGCCTGTGTGTCACTGGCTGGGTTTCCTCCACTGTCCAACAGGCTCCCCTATTGGATACAGTGGGGACACTCCCTCAGACCAAGTTAATCACACTTGGACACATGTAACAGGCAAGACTAGAAATCCTGCTCCCTGATATGCAGAAGAGCACACAAATGCCTTTACCTAGCACCTGACTAGGAGGATGCTACATGTATATGGGATTGTATCATTGTGTTTTCTTTTTTGTTTTTTATTGGTTGAGCTAGATGGACTTGTGTCTTTTTTTCAACCTGCTTAACTATGTAACTATGATTTGGGGTTCCAGGATGTGTGGATTCGGTTATGGTACTTTTTTTAGTTTAAAGTGGCAGGTTGGGACCAAAGCTCCACAAAGCAGTAATTAAGAAAAAACTCCTTTATGACTGGCTCTGTAATTTTTTATAGCTAGCTCTGTAAGTAACAATTTGTTTATAATACTGCAATGTCAGTTATAAAGCATCACTCACAGAACCAGTTATAAACTAATATTGCTTTATAATTGGCTTTATGAGTATTAATTTTAGTAGTGCTTACAAAGCATGTTAAATATTTCATCCACAGTCAACTTTTCTGGGTAGAACAGTCTCCCCTTCAGCCTGGGAGGGAGAGGAGTGTCCAGAGGTGTACCTAGGGTCTCCAGCGCCCTTGGCGAGGAGCTGTATCGGCGCCGCCCCCCCCCCCCCCCCCCATGAAAAAGTAAAAAATTTAATTAAAAAAAAGTGTATAAAAGGGAATTGAAAGTTTCTGAGGTGTCCCTTAGTTGGCCCAGTGTAGAGCTCTCTAGTGGGCAAACATTGTGTCAGGTGTGAACAACAAGAAAGAGAGGGGTGAGAGAGATAGGGGGAGGGGGTTTGACAGAGAAAGAGAGAGGGGGGGAGTTGACAGAGAGAGAGAGGGGGGGTTGACAGAGAGAAAGGAGGGGGGAGTTTGACAGAGAGGGGAGGGGGGTGACAGAGAGAGATGGGGGGTGACAGAGAGAGGAAGGGGGTTGCAGAGAGAGATGGGGGGTGACAGAGAGATGGGAGGGTTGCAGAGAGAGAGAGATGGGGGTTGACAGAGAAAGAGGGGGTGACAGAGAGAGAGGGGGGGTGACAGAGAGAGAGGGGAGGTGACAGAGAAAGAGGGGGATGACAGAGAGATAGGGGGGTGACAGAGAGAGGGGGGTGACAGAGAGAGAGGGGGTGACAGAGAGAGAGGGGGGGTGACAGAGAGGGAGGGGGTGACAGAGAGAGAGGGGGGTGACAGAGAGAGAGGGGGGTGACAGAGAGAGAAGGGGGGTGACAGAGAGATGGGAGGGTTGCAGAGAGAGAGAGGGGGATTGCAGAGAGAGAGAGATGGGGGTAACAGAGAAAGAGGGGGTGACAGAGAGAGGGGGGTGACAGAGAGAGAGGGGAGGTGACAGAGAGAGAGGGGGTGACAGAGAAAGAGAGAGGGGGTGACAGAGAGAGAGGGGGGTGACAGAGAGAGAGGGGGTGACAGAGAGAGAGAGGGGGTGACAGAGAGAGAGGGGGGTGACAGAGAAAGAGGGGGGTGACAGAGAGAGAGGGGGTGACAGAGAAAGAGAAAGAGGGTGACAGAGAGAAAGAGGAGGTGATAGAGAAAGAGGGGGATGACAGAGAGATGGGGGGGTGACAGAGAGAGGGGGGTGTGACAGAGAGGGAGGGAGTGACAGAGAGAGAGGGGGTGACAGAGAGAGAAAGGGGGGTGACAGAGAGAGAGGGGGGTGACAGAGAAAGAGGGGGGTGACAGAAGGAGGGGCCTGAACTCCCAGAGGGCTTGATGTAGGGCACTGAGGGGGAATCAGTGCAGTGGTGCAGAGAAAGAGGAATGAGGGAGCTACCTGCCTTGCTGACCTGAAGCGAGGATGGATGTCATGTGCAGGAGCTGCTCGTTTATTGAGAGTAAGAGAAGAAAAAATCGGTAGAGCCAGAGGAATGCTGAGGCTGCAGCAGTGTGAGTAAGAGCGAAGGAGGGCTGGGGATGCTGTGAGAGGCAGTCTCAGTCTCCTGGTCTGCCCGATCAGCCGCTCTCAATGTTTCAGACCTGGATGGAGCCGCATGCTACCTGGGGGCACTGGGGAGCGCAGGCTGAGCGGAGGGCGCAGAAATCACTAACACTGCCAAATGATTTGTGCGCCCCTGGCAGGCACCGGTCTCCCCAACCCCTTGGTACGCCCCTGGGAGTGTCCAGAGACAGTGGAGTAGCATGGTTTGTCAGCGCCCGGGGCAAGGCAGGTAATTTGCGCCCCCTAATCTGTGGATTTACCTATTCTCAGCTCCCTCCGGTCTGGTCAAATGATCCTCTGTGTTAGTCAGTAGTGGCTGCAGGGGAGAGAAGTGGGCGCTTGACAATGACCGATAAAGCCTGGAGAGGTAACATCAATCATAGGTTCCTATGTCCCATCTGTTGTTGGCGCTCCCTCCTCTCCCCTGTATACACCACTGGCTCACACAGGAGATAATATGACCATACCAGAGCAGCCTGAAAATAGGCGTAAACATCTTTTCTACACAGGTTAGCCACCATAGGTGTTAGGAGGGGGGATGGGAGAATTTTTAGGGCTGCTTCGGTTTAAACTGGAAATTCTATTTGAATCCCCCCCATTGGTGGGTATTGGCAGAGTTAGTTAAATGTTTTGTGCTGCATTACTGGCCACTGGCAGTGTTTTTTTTTACCCCTTTATAAGGAGGTTAATTAACACTGACACTGGTGTCACTAATGCAGCACAAAGGGGATACATAACTGTCCCTAGCCACGAATGCACCAGTGGAAGAACATTCACCCCTTCTTGCTTCACTTTACTGAATTATGTTGTTAATGAATTAACCCCTTCCAGGTGTTAACCAGTCCAGTTCACAGAAAGGAGACGGGGGGGTGAGAGAAAAAGAGGGAGGTGGGTGAGAGAGAGCAGGAGAAAGAGAGAGAAGGGGGCTAAGAAAGAGAGAGGGGGGCTGAGAAAGAGAGACGGGGGCTGAGAGAGAGGGGGCTGAGCAGGGAGTGAGAGGGAGGGTGGCTGAGAGAAAGGGAGGGGCTGAGAGAGGGAGGGGCATGAGAGAGAGAGAGGGGGGCTGAGAGAGAGAGAGAGAGTGAATGGGACAGGGAGAGAAGGGGACTGAGAGAGAGAAGGGAGTGAGAGATGGGAGGTGAGAGATAGAGAGGAAGGCTGAGAGAGGGGGCTGAGAGAGAGGGGGGCTGGCAGAGAGAGGTGGGGCTGACAGAGAGGGAGACAGACAGAGAGAGGGGAAGCTGACAGAGAGGGTGGCTGAGAGAGGGGGGGGTGAGAGGGGAGATGAGAGAGAGACCCCCAAGTCCTGTCCCTATCTTCAGTCCAGTCTCCTTGATCTTGGGGTGCTTTGCTCCTTTCAGAGGCTCCCTGGCAGCCTGTGCCTCCCGCCTATCTTCGTCCTCACTGCTGAGGTTGGAGTGGAGAGGAGGTTGAAGGAGACGGAGTCCAGGCTTTGGAAGGTCCCGAGATGCTGCACCTCTTCGGGGGTCAAGGTGGCTGTGAAGCTGCTCTCCCTCCTGGGCACAGTGTTCACCTTTCAAGTGGCCTGTGTCTGTGTGCCGCCCACTTGCTGGGTGGAGATAGATGCCCACACCCAGAGGACACCACCACGCTTTGCTACCGCTGCCACAGAACCTGACATGACATCAAGGGCAGCACACTTAGGACGGCACCCCTCTATGTTTTGTGCCCGGGGTCAAAGCCTGGCTCCCCCACCAATTGCCCAGAGACAGCAGGTGCACATTGTTTAAAAAAGCCTGGCCATGAGGCGGCTGATTAGAAGACTGCTGTCAACAGACAAAAGGAGCATAATTACCATTATCAAAGGAGCACTCTCTGGCCCTGGAGCATCAGATCCAAACCCCTTCACCAGCGGAAAAAGAAGTGGGCGGGAAGAGAGGTGGGTGTACACCAGCCGCACTGCTTTTCCTATAAGCGGCTGCAGCATCTTGCTGTCTTTCATGTGCAGGAGGCAGGTCTGAGCTCCGCCTCCCGCACATGAAAGTTAGGAAGGTCCTGCAGCTGCATGTATGGAAGGTGGTGGTATGGAAGGTCTCAGCCTCTCTGTCCCTCCTTTTCTCCTGGTGACCAGGTGACTGGCGGCTGTGAGACACATGCGCGAACCGGGTCCTTTGGTCCAGCGGCGGCCTAGGTTGCCATGGAGCAGCTTGGTGGGTGGGGGAATGGTGAGACTCTTTCACTCCTCTCGCATATGCAGCACATCCACTCGCAACCAGCCCGGCAATCCGCACATCCACCTGTGGCCAGCCATGCATGTTACAGTCAACTCTTTCTAAAACATGTGGCACAGAAGCCCCGGCCCACAAGGCAAATGCCTGGTGTGCCCTATGGCCAGTCCGGGCCTTTATGCAAGTGAAAAACACAAGGTGCAGGTAGGAAGATTTACAATGCCTTTAAATATGATGTTTTTTCCTGACTTGTGACTTTTGAGGAAAATTAGGTAGTGTCCAGTATGACCTCTCTATCCCCTTCACACAGTTCAGGGTTCATCAGAGCTCATTATAGTCACAGGAGTAATTAATGCCCCAGTGTCAATGGTCACTTGGAGTAAGAAATTCCCTGGTGTCTTTGGCCAGTAGAGGTAATAAATGCTTTGGCATTAGTGGTCAGTAGGTGTAATAAAAGCTCCTGGATCAGTAGAAGTAATAAATGCCTTGATGTCAGTGGTCAATGGAAGTCATAACTACCCAGCCATTAGTAGTAGGTTGGGGTAATGAATTCCCCAGCATTAGTGGGAGCAATCGTTTCTTGTTATTGGTGTCAATAGGAAGAATGCCGTGCCCCATCAATAATGTTTACCTGGAGGAATGGTGCCCAATCATTTGTGTTTAGTAGCATTTATTGTGTAGGCTCTATGTTCCATACCACTCTTGGTGGTGACTTCATGACTGGGACTATACAGATCCCATCAGACAGTAGAACAATCTATCCAATAGTGGCTTTGAAAGATTGCTAGGTCATCTGGCAACTGCTGCTACCCTGCAGTCAGTGGCTCCCTCCCTGTGGCTTGCAAGGAGAAAGGTCTGTATGCAAAGTCTTTACAGCAACCAGTGTACTGCAGTTTGGGGACTGCTGTTGTTGAAAAAAAGAGTACCATTCCCAAGTGAATCTACCCAAGACTCCACACCAGACCCTTCTGGGGAGGATGGTGGAGGGCACACCAGGACATGTGAGCCGCCTAATCACATTTATTTTCACTGCAGCTAAGATATCTATTTCACAGTCCTGGAGGTCCCCCACAATTCCCTTTGACCTTTTAAAGGTCAAACTGATGTGGATCATGATCAATCAGCCAATGGCAGCTATTCTCCCGGATAAGCTGGCCTACTTTGGGAAAACATGGGATCTCTGGAAAAAATACCTTTTGGGTCACACCTGATGGGGACGGAGGTCTACCCTTATGACGAGGGTGCACGTCTCGTACTTAGTCTTTTCCATCGCTCCTTTAGCTTTGTCATTTCTCTCTCTCCACTAAACTTTCTCCCTTTCTCCATTCTTTTTCCTTTTTTCTTTTCTTTTATTTTTTTTTTATTTTATCCTTTTTCTTTCATTTGCTAGTACAACTTTTAAGCTATTGCTGATCGAGCGTAGCTTCTTCATTTGAGCGTAGCTTCTTCATATCTTCAGGTAAACTGCTGAAGGTTTTGAAGAGGTGCCCGGTTTCCATCAGGTTGCTGTTAATTACCTGATAATACATGCATGGACATGGTATTGTCTTTCTTTCATTTTTCTTCTGAGTTATTTTTTTATTTGATGACTGTGTTCAAGCTATTCATACCCTGTTTAGTTTTCATGTAACTTACGGCTCAGCTACCTGACCACATAATAGGTTACTCATGGGTAAATGCTGTAGATTGATAATGTTCCATCTTCTGAAACCAGTAATGTGTGCTGATGCTGAGAAGGACCAAGGAAAGGTTTTTGTACTGTTTTTTACTCTTGTATGCTCTCTTTGATAACATTGTAATAAAAATGATTGGAATGAAAAAAAAAGGAACCGTTCACTATTGGACATTTATTGTGATCTTAACATCTATTTGAGATTAATTTGTGATCACGGATATTACTTGATGTCTACTTGTTTTCTACGCAGAAGTGTCAGGTTGAATGTCAGGCTGTAAGCTACCCATAGAGGATTTCCTGTCTTGCCTAAGCTCAGTGCTGATAACAAACACTTATCAAATTGTCATACAACAAATGTAGTGTCAATATTACATGAAAAAAAAGAATGGTTTTATTAATTTAGGTTTTACCCTTTTTTGGTAGCCAGCTGGACAAAATGTTATAAACCTCGACTTCAGCCATGCGACATTTCACCTTCCATGATGCCTCTTTACAGCCTGATCTTTTTGCATTGATAAATCTTACTATATACAGTATATTGAATAAACAAACAACAGTACACAGGAAAGTCTGCACTATTATAACAATTTTTTTTTTAATGCAAGCAGCGTAAGACGTTTTTTACTTGGTGTCAGTCTCTTGTAATCAGGGCCAGGACAAGGGGTGGGAAGGAGGGACAGTTGTCCTGGGCGCAATGGTTTATTGCAGGGATGGGGGGCGCCTTGACCCTAACCCTAAGGGAAGGGGGGGGCACAGTTTGGCATCCTTGCCCTGGGCACTGGATGACCTTGTCCTGGCACTGCTTGCAATCCCTGTAGGAAGATAAAGCAAAATGATAGAAAGATGAGCTCATCAGTAGGGTGCTTCTCTTTTTTACTGTCCAGCCACAGGTTGAGGTGGGTCTGAGACAACCTGGGCTCAGAAGAAGTGAATAATGCTGAGAATAGAGGAAATCTAGTTGCAGAAAAAAGTGCTGGGAAAATCTCTGGGGAAATATATAGCAAAAGCTGATTTTATTTTATTTTTTAATGGATTATTTACAGTATTTTTGGCTTGAATTCTGCTTTAAAGTTGAACCAAAACTTTTCTTTTTGCTATTTGTGTCCCAAATCGAGAAATTTCACATCCTGATTGCTGACTACACATGGAGCAAAATCTGCCCAATGTAGAATTAGACAACATTAAAAATCTGACAATAGTTTGGGGTCCTAGTGACCACTAAAGAGGGTATACAGAACAATTACAGTAAAACCTAACAGAGGTGCTAACTGGAGTTCCATTTTAACGGGTCTGTTTATAATTTTTTTTTTTTTCACAAGATTTACCCAATTTTCATCCAGGACTTCTAATGTAAATATAATTAAAAATGAGAAAACATGCATAATTAGACTATAACATGCTTCTGAGCCCAGGTTGTCTCAGACCCACCTCAACCTGTGGCTGGACAATAAAAAAGAGAAGCAGCCTACTGATGAGCTCATCTCTCTATAATTTTGCTTTATCTTCCTACAGGAAAAAAATTACACAAATTGAATTTTAACAAACTATTGTTATGTGCATGTTAGTTGGCTTTGTATTTGCTTATATTCACAAGGACATATTTTAACAATTTCGCCTTCTTTTAATATTTGGTAAACACATACGCAGAGAGAACATTTAGTTCTGTGTAGAGGTGCAGCTCTTACTTTCACAGCCTCCAGGTGTATACTATAACAGAAGAACACAAAACATTTTTTACATAATAATTCCACACTGCATTATCTTCAGGGTTGAGATCCCAACACCAGGTAGTTCTTGCTGCAGGTTTTCAAGCAAAAAAGAATAGGAAAGTAAAGTTAGTAATACACCTTATGACCCGTTACCCTTATTTTTACACTTACAGTGCCTTGCGAAAGTATTCGGCCCCCTTGAACTTTGCGACCTTTTGCCACATTTCAGGCTTCAAACATAAAGATATAAAACTGTAATTTTTTGTGAAGAATTAACAAGTGGGACACAATCATGAAGTGGAATGAAATTTATTGGATATTTCAAACTTTGTTAACAAATAAAAAACTGAAAAATTGGGCGTGCAAAATTATTCAGCCCCTTTACTTTCAGTGCAGCAAACTCTCTCCAGAAGTTCAGTGAGGATGTCTGATTGATCCATTGTTGACCTAAATGACTAATGATGATAAATAGAATCCACCTGTGTGTAATCAAGTCTCCGTATAAATGCACCTGCACTGTGAGAGTCATAGAGGTCCGTTTAAAGCGCAGAGAGCATCATGAAGAACAAGGAACACACCGGGCAGGTCCGAGATACTGTTGTGGAGAAGTTTAAAGCCGGATTTGGATACAAAAAGATTTCCCAAGCTTTAAACATCCTAAGGAGCACTGTGCAAGCGATAATATTGAAATGGAAGGAGTATCAGACCACTGCAAATCTACGAAGACCTGGCCGTCCCTCTAAACTTTCAGCTCATACAAGGAGAAGACTGATCAGAGATGCAGCCAAGAGGCCCATGATCACTCTGGATGAACTGCAGAGATCTACAGCTGAGGTGGGAGACTCTGTCCATAGGACAACAATCAGTCGTATACTACACAAATCTGGCATTTATGGAAGAGTGGCAATAAGAAAGCCATTTCTTTAGGATATTCATAAAAAGTGTTGTTTAAAGTTTGCCACAAGCCACCTGGGGGAGACACCAAACATGTGGAAGAAGGGGCTCTGGTCAGATGAAACCAAAATCGAACTTTTTGGCAACAATGCAAAATGTTATGTTTGGCGTAAAAGCAACACAGCTCATCACCCTGAACACACCATCCCCACTGTCAAACATGGTGGTGGCAGCATCATGGTTTGGGCCTGCTTTTCTTCAGCAGGGACAGGGAAGATGGTTAAAATTGATGGAAAGATGGATGGAGCCAAATACAGGACCATTCTGGAAGAAAACCTGATGGAGTCTGCAAAAGACCTGAGACTGGGACGGAGATTTGTCTTCCAACAAGACAGTGATCCAAAACATAAAGCAAAATCTACAATGGAATGGTTCACAAATAAACATATCCAGGTGTTAGAATGGCCAAGACGAAGTCCAGACCTGAATCCAATCGAGAATCTGTGGAAAGAACTGAAAACTGCTGTTCACAAACGCTCTCCCTCCAACCTCACTGAGCTCGAGCTGTTTTGCAAGGAGGAATGGGCAAAAATTTCAGTCTCTCGATGTGCAAAACTGATAGAGACATACCCCAAGCGACTTCCAGCTGTAATCGCAGCAAAAGGTGGCGCTACAAAGTATTAACTTAAGGGGCTGAATAATTTTGCACGCCCAATTTTTCAGTTTTTTATTTGTTAAAAAAGTTTGAAATATTCAATAAATTTCGTTCCACTTCATGATTGTGTCCCACTTGTTGTTGATTCTTCACAAAAAATTACAGTTTTTTATCTTTATGTTTGAAGCCTGAAATGTGGTAAAAGGTTGCAAAGTTCAAGGGGGCCGAATACTTTTCGCAAGGCACTGTATCTAACATTTAACCTTCCCTAAAACACAACTACTAAATAAATTCTTAACATTCAGATTTTCTATGACACCCACCTTTTACATTTACCCCTTAGGCTCACACTAACCTTAACCTAACCCTAAAAATGAACACTTAACCTTAATTCAAAACTAGAGCCCAACACTTAAATCCTCAAAATTCAACCCTAACTTTTTTCCCTAACCCAAACCACTAACCTTAACCTCCAAACTTTTTTTTGGTATGGATAGAGCAGGGAAGGGTTAGAACCTTTGTCAGGTTCTTCTTATTGCTGCCTAGGTTGGTGAGATCCACAGTCTCTATGTGTCCTCATCCATTGTCATGAGAGCTGAATGTTTCAGAAAATCCCACATTTTCAATTGACACTGGAACAAAAATATGTTAAATTAAATCTTCTAGTGGGGATGTTGGTTCCAGCAACAACTAAGACAACTAAGGTTTCCCCAAAGTGGTCAATATTGACCCAAGAGTCAATGAGACTCCTTAAATGGTAAATATAGCTGGGGGTTAAAAGAGAGTTAGTAAATTTATGGTGTTCAGTAGGTCTTCAATAAATGATGGAGCTTTCTCTAGAGTTCCAAGCCAATTTTTAGTCCTAAAGGTAAGGTGGCTAACAATGAATTAGTGTTACTGTTAGGAGAATACCTGTAGTGAGTGAAGACCAATGCCAATAACGTCAGGCTAAGCACAGTTCTCAGCCACGGTCGGTACAGGAGAACAGTTCCGTAGTCGGGGTCACAAGCTGAGGTCGATGAAGGAGAATAGTTTCATTGTTGGGGTCACAAGCCAAGGTCAATACAGGAGAATAGGTTTGTAGTCATGATCACAAACCAAGGTCAATTCTAAGTAGCAATTGAGGAAGCTCAAGGCAGCATAAGAACCACAATAACCTGGCAACAGGAAGAGACATGGCTTATATCAGGAAGTTCATGGGAGGAGCAAAGAGTTCAAGGTTCAACAGAAATCAAGACACAAAGCAGGGTTGTCCAATAGATCTGGGTGCTGTCCGGCATCACAGGTAGCTCAGCGAGAAGAGTCATTGCCAGACACAGAAGAGGTCTCAGGTTTAACTCCAGGCCCTGACATTTACCCAGAACTGGGATCAAGAGTGGCCTTGAGTTCTTTCTGTTAACTGTGTGTTTTTACTGGTCTCATTTAGCAATGTGCCTTGCGATGTGTGTCTATGATCTACCACCCTTCCAATTGCAAGAAGGGTATATGTATGTGTAGTATTCCTGTTCACTTCCCATACTAAAGTCTGGTACACACTATTACTTTTTTTTCATTCAACCCAGCGGGCTGAGCGAAAAAAAAAAAAACAAAGAACACAGGAGAAGCCACTGTACCAACAATCCGAAATTAGTACAGCATTCTTACTAGCTGAGTTATTGTAGTCTGACAGGGGAGCTGCCCCACCACCAGAACACACCAGTCAAAGCTCTCAGCCATTGGCTGAGAGTGCTGATCTGATACCAATCGGCTGACCTTTTTCGGTCATGCCCCTTCGACAGAAGCCAGCCGAATGGCCGGCTTCTGTCGAACCAGCTGCCATACACACGGCCCAATGCAGGCGGGTTTCGATTGAAGGAGCCAGTCCTGTCTCGCTCCCAGCTCCCTCTGCTTGATCTACTGTGTATGACCCTGGCTTTGCTACAATTACGATTTTGCATTCCCTACTTGCTGTATATACTTAGTTTAGACAGTTGTTCATCATGTGTCACTATTTGCTTGGTTATCTGGTTTCTTTTACACAGTTTGGTATGTTGGAGGTGCGTTTACATCTGTGTTATTCACTTATCTTTTAAATAAATTATGTTTTTTCACACTGTACTTGTGTCTGATATTCTCTGTGACAGTCCACTCATTTCTGGTCACACCTGATCCTCCTGACATAACACCAAGGCTAGTCCTGACCAGAAGTCCCTGGCCACAGGGAAGCCATCTTGGCTCCGCTGTTGTTTGTGGCAAGTTGCATCCTGAGGAGGTTGTATACTTTTCTTTGCTAGTGACAGAGGAAAAGGAATACTTCTGCCAGATATTGAAGGAGTGGGCCAGAGATCAGCTGTTAGAATGTATACATCTTGCTCATTCCCTAGTTGATCAGGGCAGGATGTTGTGTGGTGATGTTCAGCCATTGATTCAGGTTTGTGTAGAACTGCCTTTGTTTAGTATTCCTAAAGGCAGTGATGACTTTTCTCCCCCCTTCGGTATGGCTCAGGTAGAATCACTGGTATTGTTATTCGAGGATAACTTGGCTTATTTCTCGGAGCACTATTCAGAATGTTCCCAACAGGTGCTAGAGGAAGTATTAACAGTATTAACAAGGTTATTTAAATTTGATTCAATAGCTTTATTTACCATGGAAACAAGAGCTATTACCTGAAACGACTTGATGCCATTAAACCTTAGGTATACCCTTCAATTTTCATATAATAAATTGTTTATGTGTCAATGAACAATTTGAAACTTCAAGAAGGGGTTGATGAGCTGAAGAGATTGGGGGTTTCCATTATTTTGTAGAGATTTTCTTTTACTCCCATTTGTGTCTATAGGACAATCAGTGAAGGTAGTTATCACCAATGGGAATCAGGGGGCAAAAAAAAAAAAAAAACATAAAAACAGGAAGTGGTTGGTACTTTTTGTCTAGGTGTTTACTCTGGGGCAATGAAGAAAAATATTAATTTAACCGGATTCCACTAGTTAAATTATTTGGATTTTCCCCTTCCTGCCATCTGTTGCTGAATCTGACAATTCTTCTGGTTGTGATAAATAAAAAATATTTTTCAATGTATTTACCTTTATACTGCATTACCTAGTTACATAGTAGGTAAGGCTGAAAAAAGACACCAGTCCATCCAGTTCAACCTGTGTGGGTGTGTGTGAATGTGTTTAGTAAAATGTATATCCCTGTATGTTGTGTTAATTAAGATGCCCATCTAATACTTTTTTGAAACTATCTATGCTCCCTGTTGATACTACTGCTTGTGCAAGAGAAGTCCAAATCCTTACTGCTCTAACAGTAAAGAACCCTTTACATCAATTTTGGGTAAACGACTTCTCTTCCAATTTCAGTGAATTTCTTTTTAAACTCCCTTTCACTGAAAAGTTTTTCCCCTATGCTATGGTCATCAGTAAGATATTTGTGGATCACTATCCCCTCTCAAAGCTCTCCTCTCCAGAGAGAATAAATTCAATGCTTGTAGTCTTTCCCCATAGCTAAGGGTCCTCTCTAACTTTCCTTACCTAAAAGTCTTCTTAATCTTTCCTTACCTAAAAGTGTTAACTTAGCTCAGAGGCGTAACTAGAACCTTTAGGGCCCCGCTGCAAGAAACCATGAAGGGCCCCTCGGACCCCTGGCCGGGGCCCTTCCCTTCAAGCCTGGGGCTCTTCCCACTGATCCTGGGGCCCTTTACTCTCATTGTGGGGCCCTTTATTATGGTCCCACAGTGGGACCCTTTCACAAGTTCTGCAGTGGGCCCGTTCCTGCCATCTTGGGGCCTCCCCACGGTGGTTCAAGAGCTGTAAGCCACAATCATCAAATAAAAAAATAAGAAATGCTTAAAATATATCACTCTGTGGGCAATAAATCTATATCATATATGAGTTTCACTTTCTAAATTGCATTACTGAAATAAATAAACTTTTTGATGATATTCAAATTTTTTGAGATGCACCTATATATACAGTAAGTACAAATAGAACTGTGCGTGTCATTAAAAATAAGGCCACTCTTAAACAGTTTCCCATCTTTCGAAAACAGAGTTCTTGGAAATAAAGTGCCCAGTGCAAAATGTGTTTAAACAAATTCCACTCACTCCTCTATGTCTTCCACCATGAATCGTTCACCATATCGTGCACCCTAAGGGATAATCACTCACCAGATGATACTGACCACTTATCTCTGAGTAGGTGCAAACTTGTGTCTTAGCTCTCTCTTGACTCCTCTCTTCTCCAATGTGCAGGCTTTCTTTTTTAAGAGCAACAAAAATAAGGTAGAGGAGTTCTGCAAAGCATAAAACCTTTTTTCTGCAAAGCATAAAACTTTTACAATCTTTAACCACTTTACCACCGGAGGATTTTGCTGTCTTACGTCCAGGCCACTTTTTGCGATTCGGCGCTGTGCGACTTTAACTGACAATTGCGCCGTCGTGCGATGCCATACCCAAACGAAATTTATGTCCTTTTTTTCCCACAAACAGAGCTTTCTTTTGGTGGTATTTGATCACTTGTGCGATTTTTACTTTTTGCGCTATAAACAAAAAACAGAGTAAATTTTGAAAAAACAACAATATTTTTCACATTTTTTTATATGAAATTCCCCCAAAAAAAATGTAAAAATCAAAATTTTTTTAAATTTTTGGCCAATTTGTTTTCTGCTACCTATGTT
The DNA here is from genome assembly GCF_965119305.1 of Pelophylax lessonae. Classification (NCBI taxonomy): domain Eukaryota; kingdom Metazoa; phylum Chordata; class Amphibia; order Anura; family Ranidae; genus Pelophylax; species Pelophylax lessonae. The sequence continues at coordinate 229,886,263 of NC_138768.1, forward strand.
TGGTAAAAAATTCACAATAAGCGTATTTTGATTGGTTTGCGCAAAAGTTATTGCGTTTACTAACAAAGGGAAAGATTTCTGTCATTTTTGGTGTTTTTTTTTTTAACGCGTAATGGCGGCGATCTGCGATTTTTTTTGCGGGACTGCGACATTGCGGCGGACAGATCGGACCCTTGACTGACATTTTCGACACTTTTGGGGGTACCAGTGACATTACTGCAGTAATCAGTGCTATATATATGCACTGTTACTGTAAAAATGACACTGGCAGGGAAGGGGTTAATTTTATTGGAGAGGGAGGGGTTAATGTATGCCTGGTGCTTACTAACGTGTGGGGGGGGGAGGTGACTGAGTGACACAAGGACAGATCCAGCAATCTGACCCTGCCTGTCACTTAGGAGATCCGCCCGCTTGTGTTTACAAAAGCAGGCGGATCTCCACACTAGATCCCCGACGATCGGGGAAGAGCGGCGGCGATCGCCGCTGCTCCTCCCCTGGCCCGACTCCCACTGTGACTGAAAACAGCGGGAGCGAGCCTCCGGCGGTGCGCGCGCGCCGCCGAGAGAGGGGAGTGTCTGATGACGTAGTACTACGTCGTCAGACGATAACGAGCCACTCTGCCGCAGTAATATTACTGCAGGCAGACGTAAAGTGGTTAATAAAAAATAAAAAAAAACTCACATTTCCTTGTGCTATAGCACTGTTTAACAAGCACCTCTTTGGAAACTGCTACCTCTGTGAATCAGGAGCAGGTTTACCAATATTTCCAGTTGGATATGAGGACATCCCGGGCTACTCCCATGCAACATGTTTCCTAAAAAAAAAAAAAAAACAAGTTCCTTTCCTCAGGAGGTGTGTCTGTGCTGTCATGATAAAAGCCTCTGTTTTCCTATCACAATCAACCCCTCATTCTCCCAACATAAATTGATACCTGCGGTGGATAAAAATGTATCCCATTTTTTAATGAATGCACTTTCTATTACTTTTTGGAACAAAATAGAAGAAACCTTTAACCCTACTTTATGTACACAGTACTCCAAGGATACTAAACACATAAAACATTACAAATATTACAATTTTTAGCAGTTCCACCCAAAACTAATAGTCACATAGTGATAGAATGTTTTCAAAACAATTTTTGCAACTATATTTAAAAATATTATAAAACATGTTGTAGGTGATTGATCACATAGTGTTAAATATTTCACTATAAAATATTCAATCTTAAACTCAATTAAAAGATAACTCTCCTACCATTTTTTTCTTTTGGGCTTTCCTACCTCTTCTACATCCTCCCTTGGGTCTGCGGATCTTCCCCAATTTACCCATTGTTGCTGTCTTCTAGATGGGGGTCCCCTAGGTTGTGGTGGGAAGGTATGGAGGGTTGCTGGATTGTATGGACTGTAAAACTTGTTCCCAGGTGGTTGGTCTCAGTTCTCCCTCCTGAAAATTGTGCTTCTCTTTTTGTTCCTCTATTCCCTCTTTAGTCTACTAATGGGTGAAATCCATTAAACATGGGCACTTTGGAATTTTCTGACTTTTTTTGTTTAAAGGCGTCACGAATCTATTTTGTCGTTGTTCGTTAGTTTTTTTTTTATATGCCCCTACATTTTCCCTGTTTCCTTTAACTCTTTTCTGTATATTGTTCTTTCTATTGACATCCCCATGTTTTCAAAATTTTTCTCTTGCTGTTTTACCAGGGGTTTCATGTTTTTTAGGGCAGTATCTGTGTTATTAGTAAGCTCTTCCTTGGTAGTTTGCCATTTGTACAAATATACGAACATAGGGCGCTTCTGTTAGGGAGATCAGACCTCTGTGATGGACGAATGATGGCCTCCATGGTTATATATAAAGGACACCGGGGCAGCTCTTCTAGAGAGTAGAAGCAACTCCAACTGATAGGCATAAGAAAAAAGAGAAGGCACCTCTAAGTGCAGCATAGACAATCAATTATTTGACACACAAAGATAAGGAACTTACAAGGTGATCGTAAAAAACGGGCACACAACAGCATCACTTGGGGTCCGTTCCTGACCCTGTGGCTCTGTTTCCCTCAGTCGTCCAGCAGCGGGGTGGGTGGAAGTGTGGAGCCCATACAGGACAGGTGCTTCCGTCCATGGCCGCGGTGGAACACATGCCTCGCTCGTGGACCTCACAGATCGTAGTGACCACAGGGGGCCTGACAAATACAATCTCATGGAAAAAGTTTAAACAAAAAAAAAACTGTAGCATTGTCATTGAGAAAACTCATTATTGTTCATTTTATGCTGTCAGCATTAAATTGCATCACTAGTTTGCAGTGACTGGCAGATTTTTTGGCGGGAACAACATCTTTGGGATGGCCTTTTTTTGTGTTAGGTATATGTTATTTTTCTTCCTTTTCTCTGTGCAGAGTATATTTTGTTAAAAAGCTTCCCGGGTACATCCCCCTGGGTCGCCTTCTGAGGTAATGTAATGCTGTCTACTTGGGTGTTCCACTTTGCGGCTGGTACAGGTCTGTGCTCGGTGCGTCATGGGGGGACAGCGGGAATTCCCTGGAGCGGTGGGGATGTTCGGGCGCAAAGCCCGAGTAGTGTGGGTGACCGTCCGTGCCGGCCTCCGGCCGGTGACGATTGTGGCGCGCCGATCGTGATTACGTCACGCAGAGCGCGCCTGTCCATCAGTTAGCGCCCGCGCGGGAAGTGGTTGCTACCACTTCCGGTGGAGCCTGGCCTATTCGAAGAGGGGGACGCGAACGGCCGAGCCACGGTTCTGTCAGCTTCCATCCTTGCAGCGGCGGCGGTGGCGTCCTGGCTCGGCCGGTCATTGAAGCGGTAAGCAATCGGAGGCCCTCATGAAGCTGTTCGGGGGTTCTTTATGCTAACTAGTATGGTGTTCTTCTCCAGTCTGCCTACTATACCTATACTAATCTGCCTATACCTGCTCTTTCTCTCCCTCCTCCGGTGGCTGTGAGTATGGCGTCTCTTTTCCAGCCGGTCTACTGTACCTATATCTGTCTGCCTATACCTGCTGCTTCCCTCCCTCCTCCGGTGGTTTTGTAGTATGTCCCATTGTGCAGCATTTGCGCTGAGACACAATTGGTTATCTTTTTAATTTTTCCAGCGGCATAGGATAGCCTAGGGTGGTGGAATGGAGGGGAGGGGGGACTCTTGCTCTGTCCCCCCACAGAAGTTCTAGGCCTATTATGGTATATTTCTTTTGTTTTTCATAGCCTAACTGAGCTACCCTATTCAGGGGAAAACTCAATCTATTATTGGTCAGCCCTCTCCCCCGAGTTATAGATTCTGATCACCCCCAAATCAAGGGGCGGGGCTCGACACCCCATCTTTTGGGATAATTCTTCTTGGCCCTTCTGTGTGGGGCCGGAAGTACCCAGCCTGAACCTCTTTGAGCACAGGTGCGGAGTTGTGCTTCTGGCCGTTTGTGGAACCTCCTGGTCGTCAGCAACTATCCTCAGTCTCTCTTTTAATGTGGTGAGCACAAATTGTATTTCTGATGTAGGAGCTACATGTTTAATAGTATCCACTTATGTATTGAAATAATATGATATTGTGTACATTTGTTTGCTGTAACCTAATGATATGTTTTTTCCTTCTGTAATAGTCCACTCGGGACTGCTTATGGTCTTTGAAAAAGCCCACTCAAGGGCGAAACACATCAGACCTGTCCCAGGGTTCATGTGAGACTTATTCGGACATGTTGTATTGAATGCACCTTGAGAAATTTGTCCTTTTCTCTTTTAACTGTTTGTTCGTTTTATATTGATGACCAATAAAATAAAATAAATGATATTTTTTCAATATGTGAATTATTTGTCCTATGCTCACCCATCAGGAGCCCTCCTCAACATATCCATTATTTTACCCTTAGGCACCAGTACCCTATCACCCTTTGGGTGTATGGATCAGGTTCCTTTCATCTTTTATCTGTTAACTAGGATTGGAGGCCTCCTGTATGATTAAATCACACCAACTAAGGCTATCTTTGTCTGATATAACATCTTTGGGAAGGTTTACTATAAATATGTAGTATCGTGTTAATGTGACTTTCATCAAGGGACACAGGATGAAGTATTTAGATATATTGGGTTATGCTGTGGTCTTTAGGAGAGATTGGATACTGATAGACAAAGCTGTAAGGACAGTGCAGTATAACTCCTCCAACTCCCAGCCTGCCTAGGAGAATGGACCTCTTCTCTACTCAGAGAGAAGTAAAAACGATCTTGTGTTTTTTCATCAAGATCTTTTTTCATCCAGTAAGTTTCTTTAGTCGCTGCAACGCCAGAAGGTGCTAGTTTTGTAGCTTTACAGATTAGATGATGCTTGGTTGTGGAGGAAAAAAAATACACATTTCTTAATCTTACAGTGTAGGGTCTTTAAATCTTAGATCATGTGTCATATGCCAATGATAGCTGCAAACAAAAAACAAACAACACAAGGGCGCAGCTAGCGCATTATCCTCCATAAAAGGCTTTATTAAATGAAATGATAAAATACTCAACGAGTTCTTGGTAAAAGCATATCTCAATGATAAGTTGCCGTTAGCGTCAGAAATGGAAGGTGAACCGTCTTTGATGGCTGGAAATGGCTTACGTGTTTCGAGGCTAAGCATCTTCCTCAGAGCCTACAGACCATGTCTGTGCCCATGCTTAATATATTAACAATGACCACTCAATGCAATTAAACCTAGGACCTCCCCCACATAACATTTGGTTTAGACTTAAAATGCACATGTACTTAAATGTAGACATATATATAGAAAAAAAAACACAATTGGTAACAGATGTTAAAACTAAGTCCCATGGCTGGGCTTCTCTCACCAGTGAATGTGTCTCTCACACGGATGTCTTTGCACAGCTTCCATCTCTGTCCTGATAGTGTGCCATTAAAGAGTTTTCAAGGAGAGGGGTTAATTGTGCTTCTATCTTAACTTATGTGTGGGCACAGTCTCCCCTAGGAGCATATACGTGTCCCAGATTCAATAGCTCCTATGATCCACTACGTGGACACCTGGAACGCACGCCGCCGAACCCACCAATGATATGTAGACAGCCTCCATATTACCCACCCCTTTACTAGCAAGCCTCTGTTTCTTGTAAGTGTCCTTAGATGATGGTAGATGTTTCTGCTTTCTCTGATATAGGCTTTCCTCTTTCCATTATGCACTCTTTTCTTTCATGTTTTTGACAGTTTTCCTTGCTCCTGCCACTTCATAGCCACTGTGGCTCCTGGTTTACCAACTTCCAGATGGTTTCACTGTACCTGGACCCCACCTAGAAGAAGTGGGTCAGCCTCTAATGTTTCTCCGGGTATGGGAAACTGTGAGTGGCACTCAACCTGGCACATGGAGCATCATGTTCAGTTAACTGCAAGATGTTATACAGGTCCAGGGCCATGGTACTGCCGACTAGAGTTTCCCTGCCCCTGAAGATCCCCTCCACAAGAGGGTATGCCCATACTGACAGATTATACTAGGGTAGGGGCTCACCTCCTGTACCCTGCTCTGTTAGTGAAGGAGACTTGTTAATTTAGTGGTTTACTCCCCATTCTGCATTCTTCCCTGATGCCCAATCTGTTGCTTAAAGTTCCCTGAGATGGGTTAGATGGCGTAGCTAGGTAGACATGGGAGTGACAGTTTTTTTTTTTTTAAATTCACACCATTTTTTAGGGCAGGAACGCTGAGCATGGTTTGTTAGAACTCCTGGGGCTGTCCTTAGGGCAGACGGGAAATCAGCGTTAGAAAATGTTTTCTATATGCGCCAGTTCTTCAAAGTAATTCGGAATGAGTTCCCTCAACAGCTGCAGGCTCTGCAGCACTGCTCCAGATCCTGTTTATCTGCTATAACACACGGCACAGCAAAAGGCAAACAGGAGGTTCAGCACTGTACTGCAAGACCTTGGGCACTGGCTTCGTCATCCATGGACATTACACGGCCAGACAAGACATTCTCAGAAGATCCAAGGCACAGTGGGTCAGGGAGTCTCCATAGTGCACATTTTATGGGTGTAAATTATTCCGACTTTGGGTACAAGGTGACTCAAGCTGCACTCTGAATCTCTCTTAAGTTGATGGTTTGCCTGCTGCTCATGTGGACATGTTGCTATTGTTTTGTTGTGTTACCCACTGCACATTGGGACTGCTTGGGGGGGGTCTGTGTTTTGCACTGGACAAATAAATAAATAGGATTTTTAATTACCTGTAAAATACTTTTCTTGGCTTGCTAGTAAAGAGAAGGCTCTCCTGCAGCTTTTTTTATTTTTTTGCCTGTGTCCAATCCACTGAAGGTGGCATTTAACCCAGGGTATAAGATTTAACCACCTCCCGCCAACCTGCAATGCACTGGGGACCGTTGGCTGGTGTAGGCAAAGCGATGTACCTGTACATCCCTGCCTACTTCCGGCCGGCACCCACGGTGGTTGTACACAGGGGGAGCCTGTCAGCAAGTCCCCGCCACTGATTCACGGCCAGGACCTGCTGATCGGCTGTGTATAATCACAGCCCGGCGCTCTGAGAAACTTAGAGATCTATTAGTAAAAAAAGCACACTTTACACACATGACACTATACTACACATTATAGTTAGGCACAAATGTAACCCCTTGATCACCCTAGATGTTAACCCCTTCCCAGCCAGGGTCATTAGTACGGTGGCAAAGTATAATATTATCACTGATCACTGTATTAGTGTCACTGGTTAAATCAGTGGCAGTTAATCAGGCCCCCCCCCCCCCACCCAGTGTCAGTTAGTGTCAGATTTGCCACTGCTGCACTATGGCAGTCCCATTATAAGTCGATGATCACCGTCATTAGCAGTATAAAAAAAAATCCAATATATACATGCCATTGTTTGTAGACGTAATAACTTTCACGCAAACCAATCAATATACACTTATTGGGATTTTTTTTTATTATCAAAGACCTGTAGCAGAACACATTTTGGCCAAAAGTTATTAGGAATTTGATTTTTTTGTTGTTCTATTGAAAGTGTTTTTTATTCACCTGGCAGGGGAGACACCATGATCACGAAGGTGGTTCTCCCGAGTTTTCTACTATGTTGTACATTATATATAAGACAATTTTGTGTGTATTCTGTTCATTCCATGATATATGACCTTTTAGATCAATATTGCTGTTGAAATCTTGCCATGCCATATTCTGTACTCCATCTGTTGGTCAATGCATGTCATTGCTTACATGTTTTTTACTTATTAAAATCTATTTTTATGCATTAGCGAGTCATGCATCCACTTCAATTAAAGTCCCATCTGGGCCATTTCTCTCCTTCCTGCTTGATTTAGGGATGGAAGTGGATGTAATTAACAGCATTAGACCATTTCCCAGTTTCTTATTGAAAGTGTTTTATAGCAGAAAGTAAAAGATATTGTTTTGTTTTTTTTTCACAATTTTCGATCCGTTTTCTTTTATATCGCAAAAAAAATAAAAAACCTGGTAGTGATCAAATACCACCAAAAGAAATCTTTATTTGCGTGAAAAAAATGATATACAGTACATTTTGTTTGGGTAGAGCACTGCATGGCTGTACAATTACCAGTTAAAGTAGCTCAGAACTAAATAGCAGAAAATAGCCTGGTCATGAACGGGGTAAAATCTTCCGGAGTTGATGTGGTTAAAGAGCCTGTATCCTGCACTGTACTCTAAGAAAAGGATTTTACAAGTAAGCCAAAATCCTATTTTTGTCAGCATGCAATAAGCAACCATTCAAACCAAACCTAATTAGAAAATGTTTTATTTATGGAAAACCTCTATGGTATGGCTAAGAGTACTGGGATTGTAATTTACATTTTAACCAGCAGATAGTGCCACAGAATAGGAGTACTAAGATCAGGTACTTGTTTTGAGTATTGTCAATTCAGGTAGTTATAGTCAATCTTCAACTTTCAAGCCCAGAAAAAAAAAAATATATAGTTTTTTCCAAGTACTTATTACCAATTATTTAATTTGCTAAAGTTGTCTTGGACTTGTAGTATGTGTCTCTGCGCATGCTGAGTGTTATTCAGTCATTTTTATTCTTTTATTAAAAAGTAATTGGCAAGTTGCTGGTAATACTACACTATTGGATCTTCTTTGCACACAGTATTCCTCTTTGAGCCTTTTTAATTCGGAAACTGCAGAATATGAAGACGTGACCTCGGTGCTGCTGACCTGTTGCCTACCTTGATTATTTTAAGGGTTGCTTCGCATCAGATGAGGGGACACCCGATTGGGCACGTGGACTACACTCTTTGGTGTTGGTCCATAGTGGAAGATTTCTGATACTGTGAAAGATTTACCTTTATTTGTAGCACATGAACTGTGGTGGTTTTTTTTCTGGACATTTGCAATCTAATTAAATGATCTAACCTAATTGGATGATATATAGGATTGTTCTCATGTGTTTTTTACGTACAACCTAATTGGATGATGTATTGGATTGTTTTCACAATTTTTACTTTTTTCTGCACATGATTTATGCTAATTATGTAAATGTATGAGCTTTTTTGTTCATAAGCACATTTGAGTCTACATTTGATAATTATATTAGGGAGGAGCGGTGGGCGGAGGTGCGGCTGCCCTGGGCACAGTGGTTTACTAGGGGAGCATTCCTTCTGTTGCAAGGGTGACAGGAATAGTGACAGTGGCAGTGATTTTGACAAGCAAGTGACTGCTGAGTGTAGGATCCCCTAAGCTTGCACATCATGAGCTGGGGAGGGGGCGCAGTTTGTAATTTTTGCCCTGGGCGCTAGATCACTTGTCCCAGCACTGGATATTCATGTGGTGATTGCAGTGTGGAGTGATAGCTGCACTGGATGGTATATATGTGTTACCTAGATTTCTTACCTACATATTGCAAAGGGGGCTCCAGGGTTCATGTCGGTGGAAAAAGCAAACTTTTTGATTTCTCAGAATCACAATTAATCTTGTTCTGGGTCCAGGAGCCCTGAGGTTTTGTAGAGCTTTGGGTGGGGCTAAGCCTCCACTCCTGGGTTTGTGTCTTACCTGGTAGCCAGATTATCGTTACTCATCTCAGCTGTGTATGGGTGGGTGCAGTGGCAATAACACACACTTAGTCCAGATGCAATTGAAAGAACTTGTATTGAAGTGAAAGCACAACAGTTTACAACAAAACTGGTGGAAAGAATCCCAACTGGGAACACTCACAAAAGAAAGCAGCATGTAGTGGAGCAGGTCTCAGCCGAGCTGTCAGCATCTATCTTGAGGGTAATATTTGGCTTGGCCAGTCTGGTTTCCGAGAAGAGTGGCAGATCCCTATGCTTTCCCCACTCTGAACCTTTCCCTGCTGCTAATACTGTCCCTGACAAATGGGTGACCTGTCCCTACACTATCCACACGCTAAATGCATGCCAAACCCAGGAGCCAGGGTTTTAAGTAGACTCTGCCTGACCCAAGATGGCCACCAAAGTCACATGTGCTGTCAGCATCCAACAGGATTGCTTCCCCAGTAACCCATAGATGAACCATACTCCTCCTGACTTCATCTCCCTCTGCTGAGTTAAGTGCCACCTGCGGTGCAGAAAGTAGACTGCACCCGCCTACATGTGAAAAAGCCTATACAGTGCTTAAAGCGAAGTTCCACTCATTTTTGTGTTTATTAAAAGTCAGCAGCTACTTATAATAAAACACACACTCACCTGTCCCACGGTCCAGTGATGCGGCTGCCCGAAGCTTCGCTTTCCTCCCTCTTCTCTCCATGGCACTGGCATCGCAAGTGTGGGCACGCAGCTGTGACAGCACCTCGGGCAATCTTTTGGGACCTGTGACGTAACATGTCCCAGAAGATTGCAAGGAGGGAGGGGAAGTGAAGAACCTCTGCTCGAGCCTAGGCGGCTCGAACGGAAGTGGGAGCAGGTACCTGTCAAAACTAGCCCCCCCCCCCCATCAAAAAATGACAAGTCAAATGTGGCATATTTGGGGGAGAGGAGTGCTTAAAGCGGAACTTCCCCTTTTGGGTGGGGCTCCGCTTTAACTGATGCTCAGGTGCTCTCTTTTTGCTGTGAGAACCTACTGCTTGGAGAAAAGGCTGACTGCTGACAGAACAATAAAAATGTACAATAGCTGCCTGTTTGTTTTGGAGAACCTGATAGTGGGATTAGCTGTCTCAATTAACTCTGACTACAAGGATATACCAAGAGGAGATAACAAGATCTGAGCCATGTGCTTCTTGTTCAGGTTTATTGGGCAGTGCATTACACTTTTTGGTCCCACAAACAGGCAGAAGGGTTCTGTGTGCATTGCTAATAGAAATATCATCATTAACAAAAGTGAATTGGAAGTCTGGTTAGACTGTATTTTTTTTTTAGCAAGCACCTGTTTGGGGCTGGTCCTGGGATACAAATGGCAGGGATATATTCACGTGATATATTAGATTACTGCAGGGCCGCTGATAGGAGGGGAGGGGGGGCACCAGTCCTCCTGTAGGGGGCCTGAGCACACAGGGGGGCCCCAACAGCATGGGGAATCAGTGCCGTTGGACAGAAGGGCAATTACAGAAGGAAGCCCTGTGCGTCTCTCTGCAGCAGCTGAAAGACATTTTCTCCTCCTCCTGCCGGCTTTCAGCTGCTGCAGGGAGAGACACAGACACAGAGCATCATTCCTGTAATTACTTCTCCAGCACCGATCCCCCTTCCTGTTCTGCCTGCTTCTAAATCCCCCCCTGTGCCCACCTTTCACTGGGCCAATCCCCCTTCCGCAGCGCTGCTGGCTTCCCTGTTCTGTAAAAAAAATGACAAATTGTAAAGAAAAATAATCTTTAAACATTGTAATAAATCATTTTAAGAAATAATAAAAAACAATAATTGTATTATTTTTAAAAAATATATGATTTTTTTTATGTAAAAAATAATTAAAAAGGGCTAATTCACACAGGTTCTCTGTTATGTTTGTGTCCGCTAAAAATGATTTTAGTGTATTTTTAGTGAAAATAATGAGTAAATAATGAATACAATTCTGGGGGCCCTACCAGGTAAGCCATACGGGGCCCTGTGATTTCTAACAGCAGCCAGGAATGACTGCATGTTCTTCCCCAATGTGAACATTTTTAAGGTGAGAAGGAGCCTGGCAATGTGTAGCAGTTTATGGGTCAGCTTAGTTGATTAAACCTACCACTGTTGAACACTAGATGGCAGCATAACATCAGTTGTGTAAAACTGTATGGGATAATCATCACAGTAATAAATAAATAAAGGCTAGTAATGGCTAATGTACAAAGAGGGCAGCCCATAGTTGACAATGTTTTTGTTTTTTGAAGAGCACAAACAGAAGTTGTGTCAATTAGATACCGCATACAAAATCCACTCATTACATTTTCCACAGTATGTAGACTTTGCTGGAAAATTGACAGTCATGTCTGAGCCAGGTAATTCCAGTGAGTAAACAGATTCTTAGTGCTGAATATATTTACTTATTCTGTTTGCCTAAATACCAATAAAAGAATGTATCTGTTCAGTCTGAATGCAGAGATACATACAGTTCTATAACAGAATTTCTCCTATTTGTCATGTGCACTGTTATAACTGAAAGTGAAAGAAAATATTCATGCTCTGTCACCCCCACAGGGAGATATGTAGTGGCTGGCCTGGAAACCCTCTACTTGTTTTTCTCTCCCCCTCCCCTTGTCCTTCCCTCTCCCTTAAACTTTATCTCTTTCGGTTGGGAGGTCAGAATTAGAGAATGCTGGAAATTTTTGCTGGGATACAGTGCATCCAGAAAGTATTTACCACGCTTCACATTTTCCACATTTTGTTATGTTACATCCTCATTCCAAAATGGATTAAATTCACTATTTTCCTCAAAATTTCACAATTAATACCCCATGATGACAATGTGAACAAAGTTTGTTTGAAATCTTTGCAAATTTATTAAGAACAACAATTAAATAAATCACATGTACATAAGTATTTACAGCCTTTGCTCAATACTTTGTTGAAGCACCTTTGGCACCAAGTACAGCCTCAAGTATTTTTGAGTATGATGCTATAAGCTTGGCACACTTATTTTTGGGCAGTTTCTCTCATTATTTGCAGGACCTCTCGAGCGCCATCAGGTTGGATGGGGAGTGTCAGTGCACAGCCATTTTCAGATCTCTCCAGAGATGTTCAATCGGATTCAAATCTGAGCTCTGGCTGTGCCACTTAAGAGTTGTCCAGTGATCACTCCTTTGTTATCTTGGCTGTGTGCTTAGGGTCGTTGTCCTATTGAAAGATAAACCTTCTCCCCAGTCTGAGGTCCAGAGTGCTCGGGAGCAGGTTTTTATCAAGGATGTCTCTGTACAGTGCTGCATTCATTTTTCACTCCATCCTGACTAGTCTCCCAGTTCCTGCCACTTAAAAACATCCCCACAGCATGATGCTGCCACCACCATGCTTCACTGTTGAGATAGTATTGGCCAAGTGATGAGCAGTGCCTTGTTTCCTCCAGGCATGATGCTTGCCATTCAGGCCAAAGAGTTCAATCTTTGTTTCATTAGACCAGAGAATTTTGTTTCTCATGTTCTGAGAGTCCTTTAGGTGCCTTTTGGCAAACTTCAGGTGGGCTGTCATGTGCCTTCTACTAAAGAGTGCCTTCCATCTGGCCACTCTACCATACAGGCCTGATTAGTGGAGTGCTTCAGAGATGGTTGTTCTCATCTCTCCACAGAGAAACACTAGAGCTCTGTCAGAGTGACCATTGGGTTCTTGGTCACCTCCCTGACTAAGGCTCTTCTCCCCTGATCAGGGCCGGCCTTTGGGGTGTGCGAGCTGTGTGGCCGCACAGGGCACCATGGGGAACAGGGGTGCTGTGCAGCCGTCACAGCTCGCAAATGATGAGGCCGCACAGCGGGAGGTAAGCTGCGACCGCGGCCTGGACAGGTTAACACAGGCTGTGGCCGCCACTTACCTCTGTACCTGCCTCCATTCCGAGTCTGGACTGTCTGCAGGGCTGAGCTGTGTATCTCACACACAGCTCAGCCTCAGGGATGCGAGAGGAGAGAGAGAGAGAGAGAGATCGTCCTCCTCCTCCCTCCCTCCCCTCTCCTCCTGGGTCTGCCCCGCCCACACTCTCCGGGGATGTGTGGGCGGGAATTTTAAAACAGAAGAAAAGCTGCAGACAGCGTGAGCCAGCCTTCATCCTGGGGTAAGTAAGCTCTCTCCTGCCCCAGTATGTAATAAATGTAGGGGGGTCTCTGATGTAAGGAGGGGCTCTGATGTATGGGGGACTCTGTGGGGGTCTCTGATGTAAGGGGGGCTCTGAGAGTCTCTAAAGTAAGGGGGGCTCTGTGGGAGGGGTCTCTGATGTAAGGAAGGGCTCTGTGAGGGGGGTTTCTGATGTAAGGGGGGTCTGTGGGGGGCTCTGATGTAAGGGGGGGTCTGTGGGGGGCTCTGGGGGGGTCTCTGATGTAAGGGGGGTCTGTGGGGGGCTCTGATGTAAGGGGGGTCTGGGGGGTCTCTGTTGTAAGGGGGGTCTGTGGGGGGGCTCTGATGTAAGGGGGGTCTGGGGGGATCTCTGACGTAAGGGGGTCTGTGGGGGGCTCTGATGTAAGGGGGGTCTGTGGGGGGCTCTGATGTAAGGGGGGTCTGGGGGGTCTCTGATGTAAGGGGGGTCTGTGGGGGTCTCTGATGTAAGGAGGGTCTTTGGGGGTCTCTGATGTAGGGGGGTCTGGGGGGTCTCTGATGTAAGGGGGGTCTGTGGGGGCCTCTGATGTAAGGGGGGTCTGTGGGGGGTCTCTGGTGTAAGGGGGAGTCTGTGGGGGGTCTCTGATTTAAGGGGGTCTGTGGGGGGTCTCTGATGTAAAGGGGGCTCTGTGGGGGGGTCTCTGATGTAAGGCGGGTCTGTGGGGGGGTCTCTGATTTAAGGGGGTCTGTGGGGGGTCTCTGATGTAAAGGGGGCTCTGTGGGGGGTCTCTGATGTAAGGGGGGGCTTTGAGGGTCTCTGATGTAAGGGGGACTCTGTGGGGGTCTCTGATGTAAGGAGAGTCTGTGGGGGAGGGTCTATGATGTAAAGGGGGCTCTGTGGGGGGTCTCTGATGTAAGGAGGGGCTCTGAGGGGCTCTGATGTATGGGGGACTCTGTGGGGTCTCTGATGTAAGGGGGGCTCTGTGGGAGGGGTCTCTGATGTAAGGAAGGGCGCTGTGAGGAGGGTTTCTGATGTAAGGGGGGTCTGTGGGGGTTTCTGATGTTAAGGGGGTCTGTGGGGGGTCTCTGATGTAAAGGAGGCTCTGTGGGGGGTCTCTGATGTAAGGTGGGCTCTGTGGGGGTCTCTGATGTAAGGGGGGGCTCTGAGGGTCTCTGATTGTAAGGGGGACTCTGTGGGGGTCTCTGATGTAAGGGGAGCTCTGTGGGGGGGGTCTCTGATGTAAGGGGGGTCTGTGGGGGGGTCTCTGATATAAAGGGGGCTCTGTTGGGGGTCTCTGATGTAAGGGGGGGCTCTGAGGGTCTCTGATGTAAGGGGGACTCTGTGGGGGTTTCTGATGTAAGGGGAGCTCTGTGGGGGGTTCTCTGATGTAAGGGGGGGCTCTGAGGGTCTCTGATGTAAGGGCGACTCTGTGGGGGGTCTCTGATGTAAGGGGGACTCTGTGGGGGGTCTCTGATGTAAGGGGGGCTCTGTGAGGGTCTCTGATGTAAGAGGGTCTCTGATGTAAGGGGGGCTCTGTGAGGGTCTCTGATGTAAGGGGGCTCTGTGGGGGGTCTCTGATGTAAGTGGGGTCTGTGAGGGGTCTCTGATGTAAGAGGGGGCTCTGTGGGGGGTCTCTGATGTAAGAGGGGCCTCTGTGGGGGGTCTCTGTGAGGGTCTTTGATGCAAGGGGGGCTCTGTGGGGGGTCTCTGAAGTAAGGAGGTTTCTGTGGGGGGTCTCTGATGTAAGTGAGGGCTCTGTGGGGGGTCTCTGATGTAAGGGGGGCTCTGTGGGGAGTCTCTAATGTAAGGGAGGCTCTGTGAGGGTCTCTGATGTAAGGGGGGCTCTGTGGGGGGTCTCTGATGTAAGGGGGGTCTCTGATGTAAGGGGGGGCTCTGTGGGGGGTTTCTAATGTTAGGGGGGCTAAGTTATTAGTGAACATAAAAAAGTTCCAAGAAAAGTCCAATGAAGTGCCAAAAAGGTGCAAGAAAATATGCACAAAAGTGCAAATATTTATGGTGACAAATCTTCAACGGAAGGTGTGCGTCAAAAAAGCACCCTATGTGCTGATTCCACCAATCACCCCAAACTAACTCACCAGACCTAAATAAAAGCCGATGTATTTTATGGAATCACGCTATGTTGATTCATTTTTTGCACATTGTAGAGGTTATGAATATTTAATTTATAGTAGTGGTATATGATATGTATACTGTAGTAGCCATACAGATTTAATTATTCATTTTGCACTGTGCACTTTTTCCAACAGAAACAGATTTGGGTGATATATTTATATATCATTTTAGGGTAAATACTATTGTTGCGCTGATTTTTTTCCCTGTTTTTATCTTGCCGCTGCACCCACTTGCAGTCAATTAGCAGCAATTATAATCTTAAATAGTTTTTCAATAGATACAGCTATGTTTGGGGGGGGGGGCGAGAGGTGAGGATGGGGGGGCGCCACAGGATTAGCTTGCACAGGGCACCTGAACACCTAAGGCAGCCCTGCCCCCGATTGCTCAGTTTGGCTAGGCGGCCCGCTCTAGGGCGATTCCTGACGGTTCCATTCTTCTTCTATTTACAGATGATGGAGGCCACTGTACTCATTGGAACCTTCAATGCTGCAGAAATTCTTCTGTGCCCTTCCCCAGATCTGTGCATTGATACAATCCTGTCTTGTAGGTTCTACGTAGAATTCCTTGGACTTCATGGCTTGGTTTGTGCTCTGACATGCACTGTTGACTGTGGGACCTTATATAGACAGGCGTGTGCCTTTCCAAATCATGTCCAATCAACTGAATTTACCACAGGTGGACTCCAATCAAGTTGTAGAAACATCTCAGGGATGATCAGTGGAAACAGGATATACCTGAGCTCACTTTTGAGTGTCATGGCAAAGGCTGTGAATATTTATGTACATGTGATTTTTTTCATTCTTTAATTATAAAAAAAATTGCAAAGATTTCAAACAAACTTCTTTCACGTTGTCATTATGGGGTATTATTTGTATGATTTTATGGAAAATAATGAATTTAATCAATTTTGGAATAAGAATGTAACATAACAAAATGTGGAAAAAGTGAAGCGCTGTGAATACTTTCGGGATGCACTGTATATTGGCCACAGAAAGGAGACATATTAAGTAAAACCATCATATTTTTATTTAGAAAACAATTTGAATGCTATAAGAAAAGATTTTAGTAGTACCCCAACAGGGGAAATAAGTACATAAAATATACATACATTAGAAAATGAACATATACAGATTCAATGAACATGATTTATAAAGTGGTCAGACCGTGCAGACAACATCATATCATACCACTGTATGGATCATGTTAATTTAATCTGTATATGTTCATTTTCTATTGTATGTATATTTTATGTACTTATTTCCCCTGTTGGGGTACTACTAAAATCTTTTCTTATAACATTTGAAGTGTTCTCTAAATAAAAATATGATGATTTTACTTAATATGTCTCCTTTCTGTTGCCATTGTAGGATACTGGGGGTTTCTCCAGTTATTTCTATTAGCATAGGCATGTGCAGGGGGTGTGCCAGCGGTGCCTGGGCACACCCTTAACACTACGTGTGGTGCCAATTCCCCCTACTGCCCGAGCTTCACCTATGTTGCCTTCCCCACCCCGAAGTGCTGCTGGCTTCCCTCCTCTCCCCCCCAGCTGAGGATGTTTCAGAATGGAGAGTGAGGAAAGGGTGTAGTAAATATGTCATTTACTGGTGCCTTACTTTTCTAAATGAACGCACTCACTTATTGTGTTTATCCATAACTGAAGCATAGTAAACTTTGTTTACTATGCTTCAGTTTGTGAATGAACAGGAAGCCACTCAGCACAGAGCACTCCCCATTAATACACTGTCCTGTGCAGCTGAGGCTGCAGAGAAAGGCATGTGTGTTTGAGCTTTGGGGTGCACACCCTAATGCAATAGGCTGCGCACGCCTATGTCTATTAGTTTTGCATGTACTGTTTGGATGAGGCTCAAGTCAATTCTCTCTCTTTTCAACCCTGCCCTACGCTATCCAAAATGAAGAAAAAAAGTTCTACTTTAGCTCAGTTCCACTCAGTTGCTGGGCGTCAAGCACAGCATTATGGAATATTACACTGAACTTGCTTTGTAGAATTATTTATTCTATAAAAGTGTCACTTTACGAGTAACCAATGTGTCATGCAATGCCAGATTACATGGGCAAAAAACTACACTAAGAGACATTAAGTTGCATGGTATAGGAACATGTTGCAGGCATCATTTATAATTCCATGTGACAAGTTCAGTGCTGTGTTATAAGAACAATAATTTGATATCGGAAACAAGCCAAATTATAATAACAATGCCATTTTAAAATCCAACTCTACGTAATGTTTTTTCTTTTAAATAAAGGTGCAAAGGATGTAATAAACTAAAAAATTGCAGCTTCTGCACAAACCTAAAGCTACCCCCTGCAGTACTTCTTTCAGCCACAAGATGTCCTGAGTCTTTGGCGTTGAATGACACATAAGACCAAACATACTTTGAATGCCAGGTGTCATGAACTTGCAACCTGAAGGGTTGTCACCACAGCGCCCCGCACTTACAGTGTAACCCTACATTCACACCTATGCGCTTTGTGGTGCATTTTGTAGAAACGCACTACAGTCCATTTAACATGGTTTACTATAGTACACCTTCCCTTCTAGGCATTTTTCAGCCAGTGTGTTTTTGGAAAGGGTTGGGGACTTTTTTTAATGCAGCAGATTTGCGTTTTTTTTTCCCATTAAAAAAACTGTACATACAGTAGCTGGTTGGTAAGGAGCGGGCCAGGAAGCCGGCCGCCGCAACCTTAACAACCAATAAGTCATGAGCTGTCAGCAGGGTTCCCTGGTGACAGCTGAATGTCAAGTTTGGCATCTTAGAAAGTATTAACGCCCAACACCAGCCATAATATTTTATTTTGGTGTGGTTAGAAGTTTTATTGTTTTTTTGTATCTTTAGGGAATTCTTGCACTTTCTGTCAGGACAGGGAATGGGGGGAATGAGTAGGGGTACATTGCATCCCTACTCATTCACCAAAAAAGTGTCACTTAGAAAAAAAAAAAACACAAACACAGTTTTTGACAATTCCTTTATTAAAAACACAAAAATATTGTCCCCTGATGTGGGGCTGGCAAAAAAATGTGGAAAAAAAACGGCATATGTCTGGTATCGATTTGGAGGCACTGATTATCAGTGTCCTGATTATCAGTGTAGTCCCAACAGTGCCTACCAGTGCTGCCAATCAGTGCCTCCTCATCAGTGCTGCCTAACAGTGCCGCCTATCAGTGCCACCTATCAGTGCCGCCTATTAGTGACACCTATCAGTGCCGCCTATCAGAGCCCATCAGTGCTACCTATCAGTGCCACCTCATCAATACCCATCAGTGCCACCTATCAATGCCGCCTATTAGTGACACCTATCAGTGCCGCCTATCAGAGCCCATCAGTGCTACCTATCAGTGCCACCTCATCAATACCCATCAGTGCCACCTATCAATGCCGCCTATTAGTGACACCTATCAGTGCCGCCTATCAGAGCCCATCAGTGCTACCTATCAGTGCCACCTCATCAATACCCATCAGTGCCACCTATCAGTGCCCATTAGTGCAGCCGCATCAGCGCACATCAGTGAAGGAGAAAAAATATCTGTTTGCAAAATTTTGTATCAAACTGAAATACATTTTTTTTTTTTCGAAATGTTCAGTCTTTTTTTGTTTATTTAGCAAAAAATAAAAAACCCAGTGGTGATTATATACAACCCAAAGAAAGCTCTATTTGTGTGAAAAAAAAGGATTAAAATGTCATATGGGTACAGTGTTGCATGACTGCGCAATTATCATTCAAAGTGTGGTAATGCTGAAAATTGACCTGGGCAGGAAGGGGGTAAAAGTGCCCTGTAGGCAAGTGGTTAAAGTGAAATTGTTGTTTTTTTTTTCTTTGCCTTGCCCTTTGCTTCAGACCTCTCTATTATCTATTGTTTTAGCAATTCTAAGTAAAGATGCTTGTGACTTTGCTTATGTTGCCTTGAAAAATTTTTGTTGAAAGTATAATTACACTATAAAATCTTATATATTATCCGTGCAAAAAAAAAAAAAATGTTGTGGAAATGCATTGGTAGGGCAGCGAATGAAATAATGCACAACATGTGATATCATCAGCTGGCAACCTTTTATCTGTGATCAGGGAGCCCCCCACTATTTGTGAATAATCATCATAAGATAAGCCTGAGGCTGGCCATACACTATACAATTTTCTTGTTCAACTTTCCTTTAGATTTACCAAAACCATGTAATATAGGGTCAAACCTAAACACTTTCAATTTGTATGCAATCAGGCAGGCCCTTGCACTACATAGTTAAAGGTAAATCTAAAGGAAATTGAATAAGAAAATTGTATAGTGTATGGCCAGCCTTAGGCTAAGAAGATCAACCAAGAAAGCTTATATTTAGTGCCCCCCCCCCCAACCTCTAGAGGCCTGGTGGTGACCCCCAGAGACAGGGAGGGCCGACATTCCAACTCAGGGTGTAGGTTACTAGGCATGATGGGTGGTGTACAAGGTATAAAAATGGGCGCCAGTCACTTTTATGCTTGAACATAGAGAAGTTTATTTCTCACAACAGGAAAAAATGTGGGAGAGAGGGGTAGGGCACAGGACACCCTTAGTCAAAAACAGCAGCAGACTTGCAGATAGGCAGACTCTTTAGACCAAAATTTAGAAAAAGGTTGACAGCAGTACAAAAAAAGAGCCTTTGGGCTGGAACCAGCAATCTGTACTTTGTAGCATTAGCTGTCTCCTATGTCAGCCTTTTTCAACCAGGGTGCCCAGGCACCCTGGGGTGTCTTGAGGTTTCTTGAGGGGTGCCTTGGCAAAATGCCTAAAAATTGATCAAAAATTGTATAGAAGCCAGCAGGTGGATGAAGCCTGCCTTTAAGTTGTACAAAGCCACGGGTTATAATTGTGCACCATTACAACTTTCTGCACACTGGCATCCTAACAACCAATGATATCATCAGTTGATAAGAAGGATGTCTGTTGCCTGCATATCATCCTTGTTTGACCCTCCTGTGCCCCTCACCCTCAGCACTGGGGGTCACATTAGCTGACTGATGGAGAGAAATTGAGAGAGAAGAGAAACATTTGAATACTAGTCAGTACCAGTCAGTACCAGTGTTTAAAAGTGTATTTGCTTTGCAGGCATAAATCCCCTCTAACATTGGGTGTCCTACGTGTAGATGTTGCTGCATTGTGTAAATCTATTAGAATACTTTTTTACATTTTAGAATGGGATGCCTCAAGACTGTCCATAATTTTAAAGGGTGCCTGTGTCTATGATTTCAAAGGGTGCCTTGACTGAAAAAAGAAACACTGTCCTATAGCAACTGAAAAAAAGAACTCACAAAAGTTGAAGGAATTCTCTGGATGATTCCGTCTTGACGCTTTCCCAGGCTCTTTGCGGTTCCTTGATCTATGCAAGAGTAACCTCTGGTACTTTATCTCAGGTCTCCATCCTTTCCTTCATGCTTCCAGGTAGTGAGCAGGCTCTCCCTTGCAGAATCTTGAGCACATGGCTAGGCCTCAGGCTTCAGGCCTACCCAGCAGCAGCTGTTCCTCACACATTCACCCCAGACTGCAGTCTGGGTAGGAGGACCCAGATCACTTGACTTTCTCCAAATAAATACCTTCTCCCAGCCTTCTCAGCAGCCAAAGAAACTCCTACTGATTGGCTGAGAAAAGTATGCATATTCATAAACTAAAATCTCTGTAGCTCATCATACTAATGCCAAAGGTAACAATACCACCTATTGACAAAAGGGAGAAACCACAGCTAAACAAGGCTTTGGAGGAAACCCATTTGATCACAAAGACTACAAATTAGTCAGGTTAACTACAACCCAGCAAAGCTAAATTTACATGTAGCCCTGTTTAACACACAGGGGGCTACACATATTTATTTACGTCTGTTATATTTATGTCTTCCAAGTGAAAAACATCAGTAAATATAGCTTTTGCAAGCGCAAGAATAAAAAATAGGCCCAGAAATACAGATATCATGTATTATCGTAGTGGTTTATTTATAAATGTTTTCAATATTCTTGCCACTTTCACCCATGATTCACACATTTTCCTCAGCTAACCAAATTAGAAAACGTGTGAACCCTGGGTAAAGGTTGTGTGGATCTTAGGGCCGGACCACCACAGGTGTAAAAATAAACCCCCCAAAAACCTTGGAAGGCTATCTCACCATTGATGCAAGGAAACATCCTCAAACCTATTCAATACACCTCCCTTAATTGTCTATTCCTTGAAAACTCCCTCCTCTTTTAAGTCTTACAAAAACAGTGTTACACCGCGTCTCTTAAATGCTGCTAAGAGCTTAATACCCAGATTCTGGAAGCAATCATTGAATGGAAGAGGAAAGAAAATAGGATTATGGAAGCTGAGAGGTGGGTTTATACTGCCAGCAACAAGCAGGATAAATTCTGGACATCTGGTCTGGCTGGATGTATTATATGGGATAGCAGGGGTAAGGCAATGACCAGCAAGCATGCATTGACTAGAAAACATAACCACCAACACCACAAATTTTGGATTAAAATTGCCCAAGGCCTGGATTATTGGTTTAAGCAAGAGGGGAGCTCCTTGCACTGTCTCTTCTCTGGCGACTGGCAGAAAACCCTGGAAAAGCAGCTCCTTAAGTAGGCCTAAAAGTCCTTCCAGAAGGTTCTGAAAGGTCATCTGACCCCAATTGACCAATCCCTTCCTGACCTACTAACCTTAACCTTCCAGAACCTTCTTTGTCACGTGACCCTAACTGTCCAATTAGATTAAGCCCCATTAAAAACACTATAATAATGTTAAAAATTGCAGACGCCACGATCATATGAGGTAAAGGGGGGCCTAAAAAGGTTTCCCCTTTTTTTCCCCACATTTCTTTGAAATAATGATACGTAGGTAATTTTGTTTGCTCTGTCAATTGCCCCTCTTTATCTGAGATCAGAGAAATATTTGGTCCTTCTTAACCTCATACAGCTTCCCACCACAAGGTACTCCATGTTCAATCTCCTTGACCTGATAGATTACCTCTTTCAGGCCCACCTTCCCTAAATGTAAGAGCTGTGAGAACTGAGGCCGGCCATAGACTGTTCGAATCTCAGCTGGTTCCTGCTGAACTGTGCATGGGCAGACTGAATGTACCAAGTTGATGATCAATCAATCAACTTGGGTACAACCAGCCTGACAGATTTTACCTCACGCGCTGCTTCCTGTTGATGAGTGACGCACTTTCATCTGGCACTTATTGATACATATATCCTCATGGTTGACCGCTTGCTTTATGTGCAATGTAATTTGTTGTCATGTCACCTGTGGCCAGGTGACAACTGCACCCTGTTGGAGGCAGGGGCGCAGCGCAAGGTAGTGAACCCGATAGCAGACTGCTGCGGATGGACCGGAACGTGAGCCCAAGATTCCCCAGGGCGCGGAGTCTAAGACCCAGCAGGTGTTCACCAGAGCCTCTAGTGGTGAGGATGGACTTGGCTGCAGCTGGGCCCAGGTCGCGGCCCCTGGGGTCCCCCAGGTCACGCTCCGTAGGGAGAGAAGGGAAGCCGCCACTCAGGACACACGGAATGGTGTTGGGTAAGCCGAGGTCGGGGTAACAGGCAGACAAGGGTAACCAAGGGACAGGCCAAAGGTCAGGGTAACAGGCAACCAGGAATAGTCAGAGACAAGCCAAAGATGGTACACAGAAAAGTAGATCAAGCACACGGCAAACAGGAAACAGGAAACAAACACTGTTGAAAAGCAAAGCAGACCTGCAGTGCACTGGTTAATATAGACTTTCTGTGATTACCTGAGGCGGGGCAGGAACAGGAAGTAGAGGTGATAAAAAGGAACCAGAAGTGCAGTCTGACCTCTAATACAGACATGAAGGGACAGGTAAGCTTGCCAACACTATTGCAAGTCCATGACATTTGTAAGTTCTAACTAAATACTTTTTGTTTTTGCTCTTCCTCTTGCTGCATCAGTTATGCAACTTGGTAGTCCATTTACTATGTATGCTATGAGTGAGGACCTGATTATCCTGTAACACCATTTATACTGCTTGTTGTATTTCCTCCAGGATTATTGTCATGGACATGTCTTATGCCTTAATATTCTTTATTTTGAAATGATTGACACAATGCCGTTGTTGTAAAACTTACTTTTATTACTTTTTTTTATAGATTTAAAAAAAAAATAGACACCTATGGGGAACTTGATGAAAATGTCTGAGACAAGTTACATCTCAAATGGTGGCATTGCCCATAGCAACTAATTAGCTTCTATCTTTCATTTTTTCCACACAGCTTTGAAAATTACACTTTAAAAGCTGAATGACTGCGCTCCAGTTTAGACAACATTTGTCTCAGACACTTTATTGTAAGACCCCCCCCCCCAGCATCCACCGGCATTCTGGAAGATCTTGTAGGTTTCTAGGTTTTATATTACTGTCCTAAGCTCTGGCTGACATTAACAGTATGTATATTGTTTTATTCTCCCTGGAGAAGAGATGCCTGTGAGGGGACATGATAGCAATTCATAAATATCTCAATGGTGATCTCAGCATAGAAAAAAAGCTAGTCAGTCAAAAGGATTGCATGAGGACTCGAGGACATACAAAGCGATTAGAGGAGAAGCGTTTTAACCTCAGGCAACGTGGGGGGTTCTTTACTGTTAGGGCTACAAGATTGTGGAATTCTCTACCACAAGAGGTGGTTTCTGCGGGAAGTATGTTGGCTTTCAAAAGACGTACATCTCAAGGATCAGAACATTCAGGGGTATGAGAGATGATTACGGCCACACACACCTACACAGTTTGAACTGGATGGACTATTGTCTTTATACAATCTCACCTACTATGTAACTATGCAACTATATACAGTAATATACCAAGCAGAATTTTGTTTTTTAAAGTGGAACTATACTAATGTCCAGCACTGCAATGTCCACAAGCACTCTTGCCAGCTGTTGACATCTTCGGCCAGTCTTCCTCCAATTTCTGATCCTTGGCCATTTGGATTGGTCAGGCCAGGAGATGCAGGAGTTCTTTCATCTTGGTAGATGCCAATATTGTAAGCTGAAAATACAGAAATATAACACTTGCATGCAAGCGCTGTATTGTTATATTTTCATGCTTACAAGTGATTAATACTTTATGCACAGCTGCGGCAGACATTTTTTCACCGTTTTCACCTTCATTTAGATATCCACCATAGCCGGAGTATTTATTTTTATCTATTTTTTAATATTGTACACTGAACTGTACACGCAAAGCTCAGTATACATTGCAAACAAGCAAGTATCTGCGCCAAATTCAGGCACGCATTTGCTCCATTTTCAGTAATATTATGAACTAGCGTGACAAAGTCAGGCAGTTCTAACACTGCCACTTTTACAACCTGTCTATAGGGCAGCAAGAAAATTCTTACATAGTTACATAGTTAAAGGGATTGTAAAGTCCCAAAGTTTTTCACTCTAATGCATTTAATGCATTAACCAGTTAAGGACTAGAAAAAAAGAAGGTTTTACCCCCTTAATGACCAGGCCATTTTTTGCAATACGGCACTGCGTTACTTTAACTGAAAATTGCACAGTCGTGAGAAGCTGTACCCAAATAAAATTGATGTCCTTTTTTTCCCCACAAATAGAGCTTTCTTTTGGTGGTATTTGATCACCTCTGCAGTTTTTTAATTCTGAAAGAAAAAACAGTATTTTTTACTTTCTATTAAAAAACATTCCCAATAAAAAAAAAATTAAAAAATCTAATTTTTTATATCAACTTAGGCCAATATGTATTCTGCCAAATATTTTTGGTAAAAAAAAAATCCTGATAAGTGTATATTGATTGGTTTGCGCAAAAGTTATCATGTCTCCAAACTAGGGATAGATTTATGTCATTTTTATTTATTTATTTTTTTACTGGTAATGGCGGCGATCAGCGATTTTTAGCGGGACTGCGACATTGTGGTGGACAGATCACTGTTCACAGAACTGATGCCTTTGAGGGGACCAGTGACATTACTACAGTAACCAGTGCTAAAAATATGCACTGTTACTGTACTAATGACAGTGAAGAGGTTGACACCAGGAGCGATCAAAGGGTTAAGTGTGCTCCTAGGGAGTGCTTTCTAACTGTTTGGGGTTTGTACTCACTGGATGAACACAGAAACCTGTGTTCCTAAATAGGAGGCACACAGGATCCCTGTGTTCATCACTGACAGAACAGTGGTCTGTTTTCTTTACATCAGCAGACTGCCATTCTGTCTCCATGGGGAGCGATCGCGGGTGCCCGGCAGACCTGCCGGACCCGCTGATTGGCTCCATCTCTAGCCAATCGGCACATTGCAGGCCTCCGACGGCGCGTGCGTGCCCCCACTATCTGTTACACGAAGCGACTTACAGGTACATCGTTTTGCGTAACAGAAGAGGAGGAGCACCGCCGGGGCACCCCAAAAGAGGGGGATCAGACCTGATGGGGAACAATTCTCTCTGTTTCTCCTCTGACGCTACCTATAGGCAAGGCACATCGGTCAGGTCACCGGCATGTCCTGGAACTGGACTCCACTACTTTCCCCTGTCTGGTGCTTGCAGTGCTGAGCCTTTCTCAGTGCCAAGCAACACAGTCCCCCCACCTCCACCGCCCACTCACCACTCAGCTTGCCCACTGTACATCCCCTGCCCGCTGTACATCCCCTGCATGCTGCACATTCCCCACTCATTGCACATCCCTTGTTATCTGTATATCCTGTAAGAGGTGGGAGAAGGAGGTAGGCTAGTTCTACCCCACCTTTTCCCCATGTCCCCCTGTGCCCGCCAACAACCCCCGCCTGCAGCCAATCTGTGTCTGAGAAGGAGCTATGGATGGGAGGTTACAAAGCAGCCAATGCTTCTGTCATGATGTCTCCCTGAGCCTCTGAAGACAATGCAGCCTCAGGTGAGTGAACTCTCCCCTCTCTCTCTCTTCCTTAAAAAATGTCATAGTCTTCCTGCCTTCCATGTATCAAAGTGATCCTTCCATCCAGCCATCCATGTACCATAGCAATCCTTCCTGCCTTCCATGTGCCATAGTGGTCCTTCCTTCCATGTACCATAGTGACCCTTCTTGCCTCCTGTGTGCCATAGTAGTCCTTCCTTACTGACTTCCATGTGCCATAGTGATCCCTCCTTCTTGCCTTCTACAGTATGCACCATAGTGGTCCTTTCCTTCCTGCCTTCCATGTGCCATAGTGATTCTTCCTGCCTTCCATGTACCATAGTGATCCTTTTTACCTTCCGTGTGCCATAGCGGTCCTTCCTTCCTGCCTTCCATGTGCCATAGTGATCCTTCTTGTCTTCCATATTCCATGAGTGATCCTTCCGGCCTTCCATGTGCCATAGTTAATCTTCCTTCCATGTGCCATAGGGATCCTTCCTTCCTGCCTTCCATGTGCCATAATGATCCCACTTGCCTTCAAGGTGCCAGTGTTCCTTCCTGCCTTCCAGGTGACATAGTGATCCTTCCTGCCTTCCAGGTGTCATAATGACCCTTCCTTTCTTCCATGTGCCATAATGATCCTTCCTGCCTTCCATGTGCCATAGTGATCCTTTCTTCATGCCTTCCATGTGCCATAGTGATCCTTTCTTTCTTCCATGTACCACAGTGATCCTTCCTGCCCTCCATGTACCATAGTGATCCCTCCTGCCTTTCTTCCATGTACCACAGTGATCTTCCTGCCTTCCATGTACCATAGTGATCCCTCCTTTCTTTTTTCCATATCCCATAGTGATCCTACCCTCTCTCTCTCCCTAAGGGTTGGTTCATACTGCAGCACTTATTCTCTGGCTCCATCCCAGATTCCTCAGATCCTTCATAATCCTCTATATTAAGCTCTCTGTCTATTTTCAGTGTATACAAAACCTAATGTTTTGGAATTCATTTTTCAACCCACTTTGTGCTGTGGGGCTCTATGCGCACCCAGGTCACAGTCTCCCTAGAGTGTCTCTCATTCTCAAGTTCAGTGCAAAATTCCTCGGCCATGCACCTGTCAGTGTTACCGTCAGTGGCCAGAAGGAGAGCATGGAGAAGGGAATGTCCAGTGTGTCCTTTCTCTGTGCAGACACACAGATTTAAATATCTGCCTGAGACAGGAACATAAATCGGGAGCAAGCATCAACACTTTCAATGCTGCGCTCCAACAAAATCCTAAAGGGTGACTACGACACTTTATTGAGTATATCTCTTTTTGTGCTAAAAATCCTGCCTGTATACAAATATTTATCTATTTAATGCAAGTCCACTTTAAATCTTGTTTTTGTTTTCATTCCTACCCGGTGTTGTAGCTAAGCAACAGTGTTTTCCATCTAACCGAGCCTCAAGGTCTAATAACGTGTGTGTGGGCTAACAGAATACATTATAAATTGATTATTCAGTGTAATGAGGGGCTCCAGCCAAAGGTTTATTTTTTTGGCATAATCATGACTCAGGCCATTGGCTTCCATTGTCATTTTTCCTTTACCTTCTGTACCCTTCTGTATCTTACGTTCACAGCATTTTGCTCATGGTTTAGAACTGCTTTGTAGATCTGCAGCACAGAGTTACCAATTTAAGCGAACATTATGGTGACTTTCATTTACATAGACCAATGTTTCTGTGTTAGATTAACTTTACTCAGCCTGACCATATGTGAAAATGCCCTGACGAGCTGCCGACTGATCTTTTCATGTGGTATTCATCTGAGCTGTACGTAGTAAGGCTGTTGTGGCTGTGTGCATATAGCAAACTGTGAATTTAACACCAGAAGGAAAGATCAAGCTACATCTGATGCAAGACAGGAAGCAGTGAGTTTCCTTCTCAGGCTTGCAATCACAATGTTCAGCAACTTTCCAGAAACAAGTGAGAGTTAGAGAAACCAGAAAGAGACTTTCAGCCAGCTGGTTTACATATACTGTTCGTCTGTTCCAGCCTAAACCTTTTTACCTAATGAAAAAGCGTGTAAAGGCAATTTTATCAAAAACAAACAAAACAAAAGGAATACCTGTTTCAGATATTAGAAATAACTGTAACCAGGGGCTGACTGGCAACTTTAGGCCCACGGGGCAAGTACAAACCAGAGGCCCATGGTGCAGTGACTCGGCCCCCCTCCCACTCTCCCTCTTCCTGCCCTCCTCCTGACCCCCATTCCAGGCTGAATCTCCGCTCCAGGTACTCTCTCTCTACTCACCAGCCTAATCCAGGATCCCGACCTGGCCAGCGAAGGCTGATTGGGGGGAGCTGGGAAAGTTTGGTTGAGGCTGGCCGGGGAAGGAGAGTCTCTGCTCAGACACAGTTTACACCATCCATGCGGGGGGGGAGGCCTGTGCTCTGTCCTTGTCTTCACCCCACACTCAGTAGGTCAGCAGTGGGGACTTTAACTTCCCTTTACCAGGAATCCTTTAGGCATGTCTGTGGCAGAAGCAGTGCAGCCTTTTTATGGGGCATCAGAGCAGCCCGGGGGGCAATTTCCCCCTTGCCCCCTGGCCCAGTCCTCCCCTGACTGTAACCTTAACTACCTTTGGTAGTTTCCCCATTTCCCAACATAAAAGTTTCACTCTGATCTGTCAATCACTCCTGATAATGTTAAAGTTCATGTCTGACATTTTGGCCATCTCAATCCCTTGCACCTACCACCTATTCACAACCTTAAAAAAACTGTAAAAAAATCTGCTTCTATATACCATACTTGACCTTCAAAAATATAGTACATTCAACTGATACCAAATCTTAGTATTTTCTTAAAGCACAGTTCCACCCAAAAGTGGAAGTTCCGCTTTAAGGACTCCTCACCCCCTTACATGCCACATTTGGCACGTCATTTTTTTTTTGGGGGGGGGAGTGGGTACCCAGTTCCCACTTCTGCTCGGGCCCCTTAGGTGCAGGGCTGCTGTTAGAATTCATGGGGCCCCAAACTGCCTACATTACAGGGCCCGTCCCCCCCCCTAACCCCCCAGAAAATATCACATTATATTTTCACTAAAAATACACTAAAAACATTATTATATGACATGGTTACCGGTCCCCCTCTTCCGCTCTCTATCCTTGTGTGCATGCAGCACCTGCTGGCAGGAGAGGAGGGAAGCTGGCCAAGCAGTGGGTAAAGGGGGTGCACAGGGGGGGCCCAGAAAAAAGAAGAATGGGAGCGCAGATCCTAGAACTGATCCCCCTGCAGCACAGCTGAAAGGAAGGGAGCCGAGGAGAAGCTGGCAGCGCCGCAGGGGAAGGCAGAAGAGGATCAGTGTCTGCAGTAAAGTAGTAGAGATGGCTCTCTTGCTCAGCAAGTGCCTGGGCCCCCCTTTTGAACTGATGGGGCCTGGGCCCAGTACAGGAGGGCTGGCTGTACTGCCTTATCAGCGGCCCTGCTTAGGTGACTCGAGCGGAAGTTCTCCTCTCCCCCTCCCTCCCTACATTTTTCCGGGACCTGTCACAGGTCCCAGAAGATTGCCCGGCCATTGAGTAGGCGTAGAGTGACTCACTTATGCGCAGTGCACACCCGGCTGTGAAGCCTCAAGCTGTTACAGCCTGTTGCCCACACTTGTAATGACAGTGCCAGAGAAAAGAGATGGAGAGAACCGAGGGTTTGGGCAGCTGCATCGTTGGATCATGGGTCCCTACCTCACATTCATACATATACTAGGGCCAACTTAAACAGGAGCTTAAAAACCTACCGGCATGTCTTTGGAGTGTGGGAGGAAACCCACACAGGCACAGGAAGAACATGCAAACTCAAGGCAGGTGGTGCCATGGTTGAGATTCAAACCAACGACCCTAGTGCTGCTAGGTGGAAGTGCTAACCACTTAGCCACTGTGATTAGTAATCTTTGAGATAAAATGCAGGTAATTTTAGTAGCAAATTATCCACCTATCTCCATAATAAACAGTTATATTCAATTATTGGCTAAAATATTAGCTAACAAGATTAGTACTTTCATACCACAACATATATATATATATATATATATATATATATATATATATATATATCCAAATCAGGTTAGATTTTTTCTTGGCCACCAAGCATCCAATCAAAGCCGATGTATCGAATATTGATATAATGTCCTGTGCTAAATAGAAGGAATTGGTTATTACGTTGATCTCCAAACAGGTGCTGTACACAACCTTTTAATTTTTGGGTCACCAGTAAATCTATTTATAAAAAATAATTATTCCAGTTTATGACGGAGAGAGTAGCACCAATATTTTTTTTTGTTAAACTTTCACTTTTTTATATACCTTCACTTATTTATGGACACTTCACATATATGAAAAAAAAATATTTTTCTAAACACTTTGTGTTTGTGCATATTTTATTCACTTTTAGCACTGAATATTCTATTTTATTCTAAATTGCATTAATATTCAAATGCATTTTTGCTGCTATCACTATTCGTTCAATACATGTTATTTGATATTTTTGGATAATACTATCACAGAAGATTATGCTATTATAGTGGACACTTCACATATATGAAAAAAAAAATATTTTTTGAACACTTTGTGTTTGTGTATATTTTATTCACTTTTAGCACTGAATATTCTATTTGATTCTAAATTGCATAAATATTAAAATGCATTTTTGCTGCTATCACTATTTGTTCAATACATGTTCTTTGATATTTTTGGATAATACTATCACAGAAGATTATGCTATTATAGTGCACTTGGGGGAAAATTTTTATCAAAAAAAATGTGAGTGAGCACCAAGCGCTGTACCCATTCTTTTACTAAATCGTTTCACAAACCTTAGGTGTACTTGACCTAATTTCTGTCATGCAATCAAATTGGGATGAAAAAAACAAGAGATGAAGCATACTTTTATCCCTCGACCTACAAAAAGCATTTGTATATGTTTTTTTGGGACTACCTTTGCTTTGACTTTTGAAAAAATTGGATTTGGACCCATATTTATTACGATTTTAAAATTCCTTTAAAATAATCCCTTAGCTATTTTATCCTCTAAAGGCTACCATTTCCAAATGATTTCTATCCATAGAGGCGCTCATTAAGGTTGTCCTCTATCTCCAATCCTTTCTCCAGTAGGCATTTCACCATTGGCAATAGACATACACAGGAATTCTAACATAAAAAGGTATTTTCACAGGAGTCTAGGTCATGTTCACTTTAGGCTAAAGAGAAGCTTATGGTAAAGTATGTGCTACTGTACAGTCCAGTATTATATCAAGTTTCTGCCTTGTTACAAATGGAAAGGATTATGGATCATGGGAGTTAAATTGTGTCAAATCCAATTTCAAAGGAAATAATTTCCATATCACATTTCTAGCATATTATGGCAATACTGTATGTGTTGCGCAGTCAGAGAATGGTACATCTAAGTTAGTACTAATAAAAGTCATTATTTATTTATAGCAGAGACATATAAGTTGGATTTAAAGCGCAATTCCATTTTTATTTTTATTTTTTGCTTTTTCATAGCCCCCTCCCACAGAAAAAAAGCCTATCATTGTGTAAAAGGAAAAAATATAATCTGTGCTATAATCTATCACTTTACAGCATTAAAATAGTTATCAATTTATTTTTGAGGTATATTGCAACATCCAGTGCACTTTACAGCATTTGCACAATAACATAAAAGGTTAATGCATAGGGCAGCGCCTCAACCCAACACCTCACTTAAACTTATCATTGTGTAGCTGACCTTTTTTTTTCGGGGGGGGGGGGGGGGTCTGGGCAACAGGGACCTTCCCATGGTGTTTCCATATGCAGAGTTGTATAAAGTACTCGAAACCCATACTTGAGTAAAAGTTCAAGTGCTCGATCAAAAAGTGACTTGAGTAGAAGTGGAAGTGCTCGATCAAAAAGTGACTTGAGTAGAAGTACTAAAGTATTCAACATTTTTTGTACTTAAGTATTGCAAGTAGTTATTTTAAAAATTTTGCTACTCAAGTACTGAAAGTAAAAGTACCAGTAGTTTTGAAAAAAAATTGCTACTCAAGTACTGAAAGTAAAAGTACAAGTACTGGGTTATGTAGTTATTAAAGAAAGAAGTCAAAGCAGCTTTTATTTATACATACAGTAGCTTTTATTTTCGTATGCGCTGATAATACACATGTTTTGAGCTTCATGAAACCTGCCATCTACTGTAGATGTGCAGTGCTAATTTTTTATAATTGTAACGAGTAACTATGCAGCACAAAAAAAAAAAAAAATATCGGAGTAGAAGTATTGAAATCATTGAAAAAATGTAGTGAAGTAAAAGTGGAAGTAGGAGAAAAAAATTCTACTCTAGGAAAGTACAGATACCGCCTTTCAGTACTTAAGTACAGTAGTGAAGTAGTTCTACTTAGTTACTATACATCTCTGTCCATATGGCATCTTGGGCTCATAAGAGAATGTGCAGAGCACAGTGCCCCTGTATAAATACCATAAAACAGTCAAAGAAAAATGTATTGATTACTGACTATCATGATGGAATGACATAAATAAATCATCTATATTATTCAGACCTTGAACATACACTCTAACTATACTCTTGATATGGCAGTGCTATACACTTCTCATAGTTTAATGTACGCACTGCTTACGACTAACTTTTCTTCAACACAGTCAAATTATTGGGCATATGAAAGAAGCAGTCAAACTGTTCCTGCATGTTCTCTGGGTATCCAGAGAGTACAGTACAGTTTGCTTGTCTACAGTTTGACAGGTGGGACAATGTTTTTTGTCAGCTGCTGGGGTGAACATGAGACTCTGAGCACCTGCTGTGGACTTCAATACAAAAAAAGGCCTTTGCTTTGCATTCCCCTCCCAGAGCCTCTCCTAGCAGTAAGAGATACAGGGCTAAATTTGCATTTAAAAGGGAGAGCTGCAGAACATGTACAGTGAAAGCAGCTGGATATGCTGGTACAATAGACTCCCCATCTATTGCTGTGCATGATTAGGTCATTCAGTTTAGGGACAGTGAATGTGAGGGCCTACGAGTACATTGCCATTAGTAAATTTGAATATTTGGTCTTAGAATTTGCACATGATCGTCAATTCTTTATTCACCTGAAGATTCCTGAATATGTGCATAATTCATTTGTTATTTTTAAAGAAATAGGGGATACTTAACCTGTATATCCCTTTTTTTTTTTGTTAGCGTTACATGTTTTCTTCAATTCAATGTATTTAAATGTAACACTACCAGCTAATTTTTCAACAATTTTTCATAAGTCATTTACCAACAATTATTATACATATACAGCTTTTGGAAAGAACCGAGGGGCAAATTCATAATATTGTAATTTACAAGAGCGACTGGTGTTAGATATAGGGGGGGGGGGGGTGTTGATGTATGGCCAGGGCCATCTCACCAAATGGGCACGCTGGGCAGTTGCCAATTAGTCCCGATTCCCGATTGGAGTAGCAGCTGAAAGTGTCCTTATCGAGAAATGTGAATGTAAAGGTGCATGTGGGAGACCATTATCTATTAAATTCCTTGCTGTTTCCAGGTGTAAACACTGCGTTACCTTGTAAGGTGTTTAGAGGGTAGTTTAACCACTTGGTAACTGGGCACTTATACCCCCTTCCTGCCCAGACTCATTTTCATCTTTCAGCACTCTCACACTTCGAATGACAAATGCATGGTCATGCAACATTATACCTATATGAAATTTTTATCAGTTTTTTTTCACACAAATAGAGCTTTCTTTTAGTGGTATTTAACCTCCCTGGCGGTATGATTCTTTTGGATTTTAGGTGCTGAAAGCAGTACCATTATTTTGCATGTAATTCTTGTGAATGAGCAGCCCAAACCAACTGTATACATTTATTATATATGTATACAGTTGGTTTGGGCTGCTCATTCACAAGAATTATGTATATATATATATATATATATATATATATATATACACACACGTGTACATACATACATATATATATATATATATATATATATATATACTGTGTGTGTATATATATATATATATATATTTACATAAAAAGTACAGTAAAACTGCAGGAAAGGGCACTGGGGGGCAATGTAATGTGATTTTTTTTTTTTTATTTTGAACGGTATCAGTGTGTTTGGTGTGTTTTACATTCGAATTTGCCGCCGGTTCCACCCCCCGGTGGACGTCGCCGGAGACGGAAGCCGGGGCTCGCAGACGATCGGGAGGAAGCTCCGCCGCTGCACACCGCCGGGATACTTCGCTGGATCCCGGAGAAAAGGTAAGTAAAACCTCCTCCAGCATCCAGCGATCTTCCTAGCGCTACCCTGAGTGTGACTCGGGGTTACCGCTTTTTGCTCTAAAATCTTACCCCGAGTCACACTCGGGAATACCGCTAGGAAGGTTAATAACCATTTTTTTTGCTACACAAACAAAAGACCAAATAAATAAATAAAACGTTTTCCATTATTTGTTAAAAATTTTTCCAAACAGGTAATTTTTCTTCTTCACTGATGAGCACTGATAGGTGGCACTAATGAGGCTGCACTGACAGGTGGCATGGAGAGGTGGCACTGATAGGCAGCACTAATAATGATGCACTGATTGGCAGCACTAATGGGCACTGATAGATGGCACTGGTTAGCAGCACTGGTGGGCACTAAGGGGACCGATGTCCTAACAGAAGCCAGTTAACGACTTTCTTCATGCTGACAGCACGAGGGGAAAAAAGCTGATTACTGACTTCTGTTTACTTCCATGATCAGCTGTCATTGGCTGACAGCTAATCATGTGGTAAAGGGCCTGCTGTGATTGGCCCTTTACCCCAATCTGTGTTCAGCCAAGACCAGCTCAAGTACAGATACCCAATTTCCTGCGCAAGGTTGAGAACTCTTTGATGGTTGTGTCAGTTAGGGGTGGTTCTAGATTAGTTCTGGAATGTCTGAGGGTTTGATCCAGATAATGGAGGATGGGGGTTGGGAAGAACATCCCTGTTCTATAATGGTCCAGGTCTTAGAGGGCATATGCATGCGCCAATCAATGATACTGGTGAACTGAGATGCCTGTCTGGGATAGGGCTGCAACGAACGATTAATTTGTCTGTCGACTAATCTATCGATTATTTTTACGATTAGTCGACTAATCTAACGATTATTTAAATTTTTTGTTTTTTTGCTTAATTTAGTCTTTTTGATTAGCTAATTAATCCTGTAATTAATACAGACCCCTCAGTAAGCCCCCCTCCCACTACAGACCCCTCAGTAAGCCCCCCTCCCAGTACAGCCCCCCACAGTAAGCCCTCCCACCCAGTACAGACCACTTAGTAAGCCCCCCTCCCAGTACAGACCCCTCAGTAAGCCCTCCCATCTAGTACAGACCACTTACTAAACCCCCCTCCCAGTACAGACCCCCTCAGTAAGCCCTCCCATCTAGTACAGACCACTTACTAAGCCCCCCCCCAGTACAGACCCCTCAGTAAGCCCTCCCACCTAGTACAGACCACTTACTAAACCCCCCTCCCAGTACAGACCCCTCAGTAAGCCCTCCCACCCAGTACAGACCACTTAGTAAGCCCCCCTCCCAGTGCAGACCCCCCAGTAAGCCCTCCCACCTAGTACAGTATGTACTGGGTGGGAGGGCTTACTGAGGGGTCTGCACTGGGAGGGGGGGGGCTTACTAAGGGGTCTGTACTAGGTGGGAGGGCTTACTGAGGGGTCTGTACTGGGAGGGGGGCTTACTAAGTGGTCTGTACTGTACAGACCACTTAGTAAGCCCCCTTCCAGTACAGACCCCTCAGTAAGCCCTCCCACCTAGTACAGACCCCTTAGTAAGCCCCCCTCCCAGTACAGACCCCTTAGTAAGCCCCCCTCCCAGTGCAGACCCCTCAGTAAGCCCTCCCACCTAGTACAGTATGTACTGGGTGGGAGGGCTTACTGAGGGGTCTGCACTGGGAGGGGGGGGCTTACTAAGGGGTCTGTACTAGGTGGGAGGGGGGCTTACTAAGGGGTCTGTACTAGGTGGGAGGGCTTACTGAGGGGTCTGTACTGGAAGGGGGGCTTACTAAGTGGTCTGTACTGTACAGACCACTTAGTAAGCCCCCCTCCCAGTACACTAGTACAGACCCCTCAGTAAGCCCTCCAACCTAGTACAGACCCCTTAGTAAGCCCCCCTCCCAGTGCAGACCCCTCAGTAAGCCCTCCAACCTAGTACAGACCCCTTAGTAAGCCCCCCTCCCTGTGCAGACCCCTCAGTAAGCCCTCCCACCTAGTACAGACTGTACTAGGTGGGAGGGCTTACTGGGGGGTCTGTACTGGAAGGGGGGCTTACTAAGGGGTCTGTACTAGGTGGGAGGGCTTACTGGGGGGTCTGTACTGGGAGGGGGGCTTACTAAATGGTCTGTACTGTACAGACCACTTAGTAAGCCCCCCTTCCAGTGCAGACCCCCCAGTAAGCCCTCCCACCTAGTACAGGCCATTAAAAGCCGGTGTAGCGCCACAAATGTGACATGTCTAAGTAGCTGGGGGAGGATGCGAATGTGTGTTGTGGCAGTACAGGGGTGCTGGAGACGGTCAGCACTCACCTCTCGTCTCCGACGGAGCCCGGCGGGGGAATTTCACCCGGCCGGCAATGCTTCAAGCGGCGCGGCGGCCGGCCGGGGGCGTGTGACGTCACACGTTGACGCGTCGACGCATTTTCCGCACGTCGACGATTTTTGTAGTCGACGAGTCGTGACAGCCCTAGTCTGGGACATCCAATCCTTGCCTCCTTTTGGTCGCTTTCAGTAGGGCCCACTGGAATTTGTTTTTTTGCTTTGGGCCCACTGGAGTTTATTTTTTTTTTGTTGCCCCCAATAACGTGAGATGTCCGTTTCAGATTGCTTAAAGAAAAGTAAATCTGTAATGTCTAACAATAATGTAGGAGTAGACGGAAGTTCATTTTAAAAAGAGTCACACATCCTAGCCATGTAAAAGAAATGTTTTTAAAAGCCTAATTAGCTGAATGCATGGGGAAAAAATAGATTGGAACAATTTTAGTGTTGGGGGGAATTTAATTCCTTAATATTGTTCACATGAGTGGCTCCTTTTTAACTGGAAATCTCTTTAGGTGTTCCAAGGTAAGAGGCTGTAGATTTAATATACAGTAATTATTCTTCAGATTTAAGAGTGATATTCTTCAAAAATATGTAGTAGGGAATCCTGCAGACTGGTTAGGCAAAGAGAGCATATTGTTGGCAAAGGCCACAATTGTGTGCTTTTGTTTGTTGAAAGTAATGCTGTGAATGTCTTGGTCTGACTGAGCCAGCCTAAAAAAGGGTACTTTAGACAGGATAAATATGGTCAGTGATAACTGGCAGCCCTGTTGTGTGCCATTGGTAAT
>NC_138768.1:229923920-229926420 GCF_965119305.1 Pelophylax lessonae
CTTTTCAAAGATAACCTTCTGACCTAAGCCTTGGAGAAAAAAAACTTAAATTGATATGGTGTTTACCCCCATGCCACTTACTGTCAGATTGTAGACTCTCTCAAAATATATATTGCCTGAATAGAGTCTGAAACCACAGGAATTAATATTCCTTTCGCCAAATACCTTGAAAATGAAGTAACTAGGTTCAGGATACAAATACATTTTTTATGCATAAAAAAAAAAAGTGGTATACATGTTATCCAATTCTATATAATTAAAGCTTATACCTATTAGATCAATAATAATACACATATAATTCAAGGAGTACCTCCCCCAATATATAATGAATATCAGTAGAACATTATAAAAGTAAATACATATAAAACGTTCTTTGAACTTATTCAATTAAGTAGACCTATATATAGATGTTTCATGTAATAAAACGATACTATAATTATTATTGCTAATACAATTACTACAAATAATAATGTTTCCTCAAGCAGATTTTTAAATGAGCCCTTTAAAAAAAATTAAACATCCTGATCCCTTGTTCATTGTTGAAATCGAAACAAGAAATGATATCACTCATTATAACCCAGCCTGGCACCATGGCTAATCCTTATCTTGGCCCCTTTAATTTATTTGCCTGAGAAGGTCTTTGCTAAGCCTCTAAGATTTTCTGTAAGAATCTACACTCAAGGATAATGAGCTTACATTCACCTCATGGCAAAGATGGCTGCCAGGATGCCCATATAACAATATTTAAAATATGTATGGGCCTCATATGATTCCTTTTAGCCCCAATAGTGCCGACCATTTACTATCCCACCAAAGGCCCAGGACCCTCATTTTGGGTTTTGCACAGAAACGGGGAGGGAAACCAGTGAACAATTGTTTGAAAATTCCCCTAGCTGGTAAGAAGCCGGTAGGGACAAGGATTCAGTCACTTCTGGCTTTTGCTGTCACTTTTCCTGGGTGCTGTGGACAGGGAAGAAGCTTGCACTTCATTAGCTTCAGTGGAGTACAAAGGAGACATTGGGGTCCTATAGACCTCTGATGTTTTAATAAAGAGAACCTGTCACAGTAAAAAAACCATCACATAGGGGGCTATTGGTCCCTTACATGATAGCAAGAAAGCAAAATGGGGGGGGGGGGGGGTAATTAAAAGGATTAACCAAGCCACATGTGGCATGGGCAGCTTACACATCTGGAAAGGCACCACCTATGCTGAAAGGTATATCCAAGTTCTAGAACAACATATGCTCCCATCCAGACGTCGTCTCTTTCAGGGAAGACCTTGCATTTTCTAACATGACAATGCCAGACCACATACTGCATCAATTACAACATCATGGCTGCATGGAAGAAGGATCCAGGTACTGAAATGGCCAGCCTGCAGTCCAGATCTTTCACCCATAGAAAACATCTGGCGCATCATAAAGAGGAAGATGCAACAAAGAAGACCTAAGACAGTTGAGCAACTGAATGCAACTGACAAGAATGGGACAACATTCCTATTCCTAAACTTGAGCAACTAGTCTCCTCAGTCCCCAGACGTTTGCATGCAGACTGTTATAAAAAGAAGAAGGGATGCCACACAGTGGTAAACATGGCCTTGTCCCTGTGACTTTGAGATGTGTTGATGCCATGAAATTTAAAATCAACTTATTTGTCCCTTAAAATTATACATTTTTTCTCAGTTAATATTGAAGAATATTAAAATTGGAAACTTCCACATTACTGCATTCTGTTTTTATTCACAATTTGTACGGAGTCCGAACTTTTTTGGAATCGGGCTTGTACACACACACACACTTGTTAAAACTGAACTCAAGAGAGAGACATAAAATGCTACCAATTAAACCTACAATGGACAAATTAAAGGAAAGTAAGAGAAATCTGAAGTTCTTTTGCAGTCTGTAATTTCAGCATTTTTTGAGCCACTGATGTGAAACAAGCATAATGATAGAAAAATCTGAGTGAATTTAAAAGCCCCAATCTGCATACTTCTGTCCTAAAAATTCTGAAGCCATTGGATCAATAACAGCAGCAAAGCATCTAGCATTTTAGGAGGGGAGATCAGCAATAGCAGCCACATAAAGGTTTCCTGGATGGAAAAGGATAATGGCGCTGTGTCAATTTCATTTTAGGTTTACTGGGCTAAAACTGAGATTTTCTATGTATTTACTTTTAATATAAAATCAGATGTAACCCCTGATAAAAGTCAGAAGATGCTGACCAAACGCATTGGGCGTGACTTCCGGGGACACGTCGTTTCTCATTGTTGGAGCGCAAACCGACAATTTCAGGTTCCATTTCTATGTAGATATATATGCCTGAGTATTTTTAGTTTGATGGAAGTGCATTTTTATACAATTTTTAAATAAAACTGGATATTCCTACACTATGCAAGTTTCCTCTACCTTTTCCCCTTGCGAGCGAAGTCTGAGAGTCTCCTAACAGCGCAGGAGTACCATCAAGTATATAGTGAGAGCCAATCGTCCATGTCTACAGGATA
>NC_138768.1:230666420-230756420 GCF_965119305.1 Pelophylax lessonae
TGACACTTACTGCTGTACCCGTACCAATGCTAGAGGGCTGGGCTATTTAGGCAGCCCTTAGACAGGACAGGATTAACCTCCAGTGGTTCTATGCATCGATAAGCACATGTACCTTGTTAAACCAATGCTATCAAACCCCAGACCACTTCAGCATTTGCATCGCCTTTGTAAAATGCAACCAATCGGTACAGAATAATGTAAGCAAATGCGGGCGGTATAGTTGATTTTGTGTACCACTACTGCAAATACTAAAATGTATGTAAAACCATTTTTTTACTTTCTAAATGGAGTAGGGAATGGTTGAAACCATGTTAGGTTGTCTTGCTTCCTGTATCCTGCTGTAGGGATTTCCCTTCACTTTCCGTTCTACAGATGCAACAGAAAGTGAAAAGAAATCTCTGCAATGTGAACAGGTGTCCCTGTTGGAGGATGTTCCTTCATCTATTGCTCTGGTGACCACTCACAATTGTTGAATTTTCCCTCACTTCTCCCTCTTCTCAAACCCCTTTCTTAGTAACAATGGTCACCCAGACAAATAGAGAGGTAAGCTTTCCCATCAGGGGGATACAGACCGCAACGGAGCTAACCTATCACCACTCTATCAGAAAGGGGTCCTAGGGGAAATCCTTATAGATGGGCAGATAGTAGCATCCTAAATAAGAAAATACCCAAAAGAGAAGCGTGTTTGAGGTATGTTTTTAAAATTTAAAAAAAAAATGTAGTTAGGGGAAAAAAGTATTTGATCCTCTGCTGATTTTGTACGTTTGCCCACTGACAAAGGAATGATCAGTCTAAAATGTTATAGTAGGTTTATTTTAACAGTGAAAGACCGAATAACAAAAATATCCATGTAAATTAACTTCAAAATGTTACAAATTGATTTTCATTTAATGAGTGAAATAAATATTGGATCCCTTATCAATCAGCAAGATTTCTGGCTTTCTGGTAACTTCTAAGGGTGCTCCTAATCTCAGCTTGTTACCTGTATGACACCTGTCCACAGAAGCAATCGGTCAATCAGATTCTAATCCAATCTCTCAACCATGGCCAAGACCAGAAAGCTGTCCAAGGAGGTCAGGGACAAAATTATAGACCTACAAAAGGCTGGAATGGGCTACAAGACCATCACCAAGCAGCTTGGTGAAAGGGTGACAACAGTAGGTGCGATTATTTGCAGATGGAAGAAACCCAAAATAACACTCAATCCCTCTGTCTGGGGCTCAATGCAAGATCTCACCTCATGTAGATTTAATGATCATGAGAATGGTGAGGAATCGGCCCATAGCTACACGGGAGAATCTTGTCAATGATCTTAAGGCAGCTGGTACCGTAGTCACCAAGAAAACATTTGCTCAAGAAAGCAAATGTACGGGCCCGCCTGAACATTGCTAATGAACATCTGAATGATTCAGAGGAGAACTGGGTGAAAGTGTTGTGGACAGATGAGACCAAAATCAAGCTCTTTGGCGTCAATTCAACTCGCCGTGTTTGGAGGAGGATGAATGCTGCTTATGACCCCAAGAACACCATCCCCGCCGTCAAACATGGAGGTGGAAACATTATGGTTTGGGGGTGTTTTCCTTCTAAGGGGACAGGAGAACTTCACTGCATCAAAGGGATGATGGACAGGACCATGTATCATCAAAGTGAGTGAGGACCTCCTTCCCTAAGCCAGGGTATTGAAATTGGGTCCTGAAAGGGTATTCCAGCATGAAAATGACCCAAAACACAGGGCCAAGGCAACAAAGGAGTGGCTCAAGAAGAGACACCTTAAGATAAAAAAAACCTTCTGTGTTCAGCAACCCCCCTCAGTTACCTGAGCCCCCTCTGGATCCAGCGATGTCCATGACGGTCTCAGCCCTCCGGGACTCCCCTCCTCATTGGCTAAGAGACAGCAGCGGCGCCATTGGCTCCTGCTGCTGTCAATCAAAGTCAGTTAGCCAATGAGAAGAATAAAGGGGCAGGGCTCAACTGCAGCTCGGTGTCTGAATGGATACACGGAGCTTTGCCTTGGCTCGGGTACCCACATAGCAAGCTGCTTGCTCTGGGGGCACTCAAAGGGAGGGAGGGGCCAGGAGAGCTGAAGAGGGACCAGAGTAGAGGAGGATCAAGGCTGCTCTGTGCAAAACCAACTGCATAGAGGAGGTAATTATAACATGTTTTCACTGAGGGAAAAAAAAAACTTTACAATCACTTTAAGGTCCTGGAGTGGCCTAGCCAGCCTACAGGCCTTAATCCCATAGAAAATATGTGGAGGGAGCTGAAGTTAAGAGTTACCAAACTTCCGTCTCAAAACCTTAATGACTTGGAGAGGATCTGCAAAGAGGAGTGGGACAAAGTCCCTCCTGAGATGTGGGCAAACCTGGTGGCCAACTACAAGAAATGTCTGACCTCTGATTACCAACAAGAGTTTTGCCACCAAGCACGTAGTCATGTTTTGCAAAAGGGTCAAATACTTATTTCACCCATTAAAATGCAAATCAATTTATAACTTTTTTTAAATGCATTTTTCTGGATTTTTGTGGTGTTTTCTCACTGTTAAAATAAACCTACCATTAAAATTATAGACCATTTTTTCCATCAGTGGGCAAACATACAAAATCAGCAGGGGATCAAATACTTTTTTCTCTTACTGTAGGTGCTACTCCAAAAATGCTAGTTCTTTTGGCTTGGATACTTTGGCTGACCTGTGACCTGCGTTCCCATCTGGAAAAAACGCTCATGAGTTGCACACTTGTTCTGGGTCTGTGAGTTTGTGCTGCTGATCAGCTAGAAGCAACTAGATTTTTTTCTCCAAAGAGGTGATAAATGTAACCTATATTTCCTATAATTAGGTTTTTATTATTAGCAAACACTGCCCTATCTTAGGTTACAACAATCAGTGTTAGGC
Organism: Pelophylax lessonae; assembly: GCF_965119305.1. Classification (NCBI taxonomy): domain Eukaryota; kingdom Metazoa; phylum Chordata; class Amphibia; order Anura; family Ranidae; genus Pelophylax; species Pelophylax lessonae. Next base: position 230,669,311 of record NC_138768.1, read on the forward strand.
CTTTTAAGTACTTTTTTTGGTAACGTCTACCCTGGCAATTGTTCAGATCATTTAGCTGGCCTTGATTCCCAGAACCATTGAACCTTGTTGTGAAATGACATACTGCAAATCTATTAAGTCTTTATCTTTACTGTCTTTCCATCAGAGAAGGAATTGTGGCCAGTGTTGTACATAATCACTCTGGTTTTATGCCAAGGGCTTTTCAGGCCAAGGGAAATGGGCAGCTATCTGTTATGACAAGTGATAACACCTGTGACTTTTCTTTTTCCAGTTACAGAAGCACAGAGATGAAGATCTCTCAAGCTTGGTTAAAGTGAGTAAAAGCTCTGTAATGCTCCTTGAGAACAAACTGGTTGGGCCAGAATGTGAGACGGATGTACTGATATTTGCTAGAGCTGAGCCAGGAATGTATTGCAACATTACCTTCACAACAGTCGTCCTGTTTAAGATTCACACCACAAAGTCTGTGCAGTCTTGTTAAATAACTGCCTATTCTGTGCTTTAGTGTCTAACAAATGTTATTGCATTTTGTACAGTACCCCCATGTGCTGCATACCATAGGATTGGGTAACTGATCAGATGATCTGGTTATTGATTGTAGACTATCACTGAGGAGGATAATCTGTTGAAATCTGAACATACGACTTTTGCATCCTTTGCAAAGATGGGCACTTGATGGCTGTTATAACTGACAAAATATATGCAAGTGTAAAATTACAGCAAAGTATACTGTGGAGAGATGATCTTCTTGAAGGGGCTTCTTTTTTTTTTAAAATCTTTATTTAACAAATTCAAGACAGTACAAGTATATGCAAAACAGCAAAAAGAGCAAGCAAAGTGCAGATAAGAGATGCATAGAGAAGGCACAATTGGTAAAACTATCAATCTGGACGCCATGAGAGAAACATATGCATCTACAGGGGGTCAAACAAACGGTCATATTGAAAAGTGTGCCTATTTGGCCAAACATCAAACAAAGAAAAAACCCCCCCAACATGTTGTGTCTGTCACCGCCATCCGGGAAGGTCCCCGTAGGGGGAGTCAGATAGCCAGCCAGACACCACGGAGATCCAGAAGAACAGCAAATTCAGGCATCCAGAATACAGCGGATATTACATAGAGCAGCAGCAAGAGGCCTTAGGAAAAGAAAGGGAAAGCAAAGGTCAGGAAGGGTAGGAAAGAACCGTGTAGAGAAACAGAGAGGGGGGAACAGAACAGACAGGATAAGGGGGGCCTGGAGGGGGGTATGGACCCTAGCGAAGAGGATGCTGGCCAGGAGCCTCGACACCCGGCTGCAATCAGCTGTTACACATCTGAGATCTCATCAGAGTACAACATCCACCCCATCCAAGTATCCTTGAAGCGTTCCTGCCTACCCTGCGAGGTCAGAACCCTCCGTTCCGCCTCCATCACCAGATTGACCTCTCTCTTCCATTCAGAAAGTGTGGGGCAGTTAGAACTTCGCCAGTGCCTCGGTATGAGGCACTTGGCGGCGTTCAGCAGGAAGGGCAGAACACTGCGTTTTGTAAGGTTTGATCGAAGAGCGTGTATCATAGAACAGATATTGCAGGGGAGTGCGAGCAGGAGGAGTGAGCGACAATTTTGTTCTTGAAGGGGCTTCTAATATAAATAGATTAAATCTAGGTAAATGGCATACTGGTGCTAAAGAAGAGAATAAACAAAATGGTCATCAAAGCCATACAAAGACAAAAAAAAAAAAAGAAATGAACAAATAATTAAAAAAAAAAAATTTTCTATTCAAGCATTGTAAGTAAATGATTTTTGACTTGATATCCGCTTGTTGCAGTCCTTGTGTGGCAGAACTCAGACCTTGTATGTGTAACTTCCTCCATCCCCGCCTTGCATGTGCTTTAGTTCTCCCATATGTGCCTGATGTTATATGTTATCCGTGTGATATCACTCTTGCCTAAGCTACTGATTTCCCCTTGTACATACTAGGCTATAAAGTGAGGGTCCATTCATATCTGCGTGAAAAGCACACATTGCTCTTGTGCCATTAATAGTTAATGGCACCCCAAACATAGGAAGCAAACATGCGTTTTGCTGTTAATGTGCAAACAAACGGGAATGTTACAAAATGCTGCATAAGCTACTTTGTTGCGCATAGGTCAGCCCATTAAAATCAGGCCAGGGTAAAGTGTAAACTCCTAACTTGCATACTTATTCTATCAGTAACACTGACCGTATTGAAGACCGTAGTTAAGTCAGCCTATCAATAGGACAGCCAGGCAGCTAGTATTCTTTCTGTTTTTTGGCTTGTGTAGATGGGCATTTGGAGCAATATAATGTACAGTATTTCAGCTGCATTTGAGATCCGTTTGAGAAACCTCTTGGGCTGACCAATGATTAATTTGAACAGATTCCACCTTCCACGCAATCAAGGTGGATAGAGGAATCCTTTCCCCTGAGACATTGGCATTGATTTACTCAAGCTGGAGAGTGGTTTCTATGCAGAGCTGCACCAGATTTTGCAATCTGCTTCCAGGTTTTTTGTTAAAGCTTAATTGAACAAGTTAAAGTTAGAAGCTGATTGGCTACCATGCACATCTGCACCAAATTTTGCGCAATACAGTTTAAGCAAATCCGCCTCGTATTCTGACGGTGGGGCACTCACTGCTGTCAGTAAATACTGATCGGCTGCTGATCAAGACATTTTTTCACAAGCCCATGCGACAGAAGGCGATCATTAGATTGACTTCTGTCAAGTGGGAGTGGCCACACGTGGATCGAAATTCAGTCTTTGTTGATTCAGCCAAATTTTGATATCTGTGACCAACTTTACTTCCATCACCACTACCTCTAAACTCCATGTGACTTTCATTTGACCGTTTGACCTGCATAGACGAGACTTGTGATGCAACCAAAAGTTCTTAAACATAGGCTCTAGTTCACTTTTTTATGGGCTTCCTGGCAGTAAAACAAAAGAAGCCAAAAAAGCTTGCTCATAAACCTGTACTACAACAGCTTGAATTTTAGTGTGGTGGGCAAAATATTTTCTTGGTTATATGAATATTGTCTGTGAATAACCTTTATTAAATTAAAAAGTTCCTGTTAGACAGCCTTTGTACAACATTGGGTGATATTTATTATAAAATGCTCTTTTAGTTCTATTTTATAGCAGATAATTTTATTAAGCCATGTTTCTGAATGTTTCCAGGATGATGATCTTGGTGCTGCAGTGCCAATGGAAGAGGAGCCTCTCCTGGACATGGAGATGCTTATGGCGGAGTTCAGTGACACTTTATTTTCTACTATTTATTCACATCAGCACAACCCAAAAGAGATTGGTAAGTGCTGTTTATAGGTTTTATTGAATATTCATTCTGGAAGACATGCATACAGGTATCCTGCAAAGTTTTTTTTTTAAATGCTTTTTTGGTTGGTTAATTAAGTTAATTATATTTATTAGATGAACAGTGTCTGATACAGATATACTTCTAGTTACCATGACTTCAGGATTGGAAAAGTTTAAAGTTTTCTCTTGGCTTTACAGTGTAGCTTCCTGGTATGTTATCTGTTATAAAGCCATAGCATTACATATCTAGTGCTAGCGAATAAAGTGCAACTGGTTTGCTGGTTCTTTAACATTTCACCAATCCATATGGCTTCTCCAATTTTTTTCATGAGAAATTTCCTGACCGTTCTATATATTGGTAGCCAAATGCCGCAATCCAGAGGCATGTTTGCTTGTTTATAGCTCAAGTGATTGTGTGACTTTTGAAGAACATTGTCTTTCATTGCTAAATTCTTTCTGAAAATAGGCTAGCTTTTCTGATCCAGTTGTTTAATACTTTAGGAGTCCCTGTTGAGGAACAAGTATGCGGGTCAGGAAACCTTTATTTCGCTTTCGTTCATTGACGGACACAGCTCTCCATATTCAGAACCATAGGGGTTATTTTGCCCCTTACCGGAGTAGGACACTAGGCATAAAAAAGACTTTGCTACGCCTATGGGCAGTCCTAGGTGTTATACATCCCCCCTCTCTGCTATAGGCCTTCAAATTTTTTTTCTGCCTAGTCAGGAGTAGGGACCACTGGTCCTGGCGTTTTTTCTTTTTACTGACATTTTCTTTTCTCCTGTTGTGTTTTTTTTTTTTTTTTTTACCATGAGATCTACAACCAACTGCCGGACTGGGCAATGGGCTGGATATCTAGATCCAGTGCCCCCCCCCAGTCTGGCCGGCGAGCGCATGCAGAACAGAGCTCTACGCAGGGTCAGCCACAACATAGCCTCACTGGAGGGGGGACTGGCCTGCGAGTTAAATGCCTCACAAGGTCGAATATGACCAGGTCTCGACCCGAGTCAGTGTTGCTCCTGGTCAACAGCCTCTTCGATGGCGAGGAGGTTCTGTCTGTAATGGTGCCCACCTGGTTCCTGGTGTGGTGCGTAGCGGTCCTCTCTCTCTCCCCCTGGATGTGGTTTGGGGTGGACGCGGGCCCCTCACTGGGCTGGTCGGACATGCGGATTTCCCCCTCCTCTCCAAGACCCCCCTTTTTGTTTGGTGGGCTATCTTTGGCTGTGGCTATTCCCATGGTGTTTACTCTTGGGTTTTCTTTTCCCTTAGACGCCACACATGGATACTGAGCTATCTCTGGTGTAGACCGGTGCTACTCTGGTGGGGTCCCTCCCTCTGTTGCAGGTTGTGGGGGGTGCTCTGCTTGCTGGTGCCCCGGTGATGTTACCGGTGCATTAGGGGTGTCCCATAGTGGACCCTTTTTGTGGTGAGTTTCCCCTTTTTACTTAATGGAGTCTCTGGATTATGTTTCTCCACCTGACCCCCTCTCGGAAGCAGTGGGTATCTTGGGGTCCCAGCCACCCATTAATGCGCTGACGGCGGTCCTGGAGTCCTTTGTTTTTTGTACGGAGTTAGCCTTTGGGCAGCGGGCTAGCAAAAAGCATCCCCTGCCTCGTCAGATCCTGAATCTGATTCTGCCACCGCGGATGTGTGGATGATTCCTCCACACCTGTAGCTGCGCTAGTTGATGCACTGGCTACATATGTGCGGGAGCCTTTAAAAATGGAGAATGCCGCTGAGACTGCGGGGGGAGATGACTGTTCTTTTTGGAACCCTCAAGCCATCTCATATGGCAAATGTTTTTCCTTATCCCTCCCATTTTGACAAGTTTGTCAATAAAGATTGGGAGTGTCCAAAATGCCTTTGTGGTTCCTAAAGCTTTGCTGTAAGGTACCCCTTTGAAGAGTCACTTCTCAAGAAGTGGACTGTCCCACCAGTAGTGGACCCCCCTGTCTCCAGGAGGAATCGCTTTTAAAGATTCCGCTGACAGGATGGCAGAGTCTGCAGTTCACTATTGCTGATTAGGCGCTGAGGCCAGTCCTGGCTATTACCCTGGTGTCGCAAACGCTGAGTGGGCTAAACATTTGCACTGTGACCTAGAGGGTGAGCAGATTTCCCCTGCCTTTGCTGAGTTGGCAGACCAGTTGGTCCAGGGGCTGCGGTTTGTCTGCAATGCCTTTTTTGTATGTGGCACCAAGAAGTGATACTGACCGGTTACAAGATAGTTTAGTTCTTGCCCTCCATAAAGTTTTTTTCCTTCCAATGTACGTCTGTCCCTGGACTCATTGCACACTCTTTGGGGCAGTGCAAGACCTGTTGCTTCAGGGTGGGATTGTCCCAGTTCGTGTATCAGAGTATCACGGACCCAAAGGAGGAGGGCAAGGACCGTCTGATTCTGGACCTCAAAGCCCTGAACTGCTTTGTGCGGGTAAAGAAATTCAGAATGGAGTCCATTCGCACGTGGTGGCATGCCTACATAAGGGGGATTTTCTTACCTCTGTCGAAAACAAGGATGCTTTCCTGCACATTCTAATATGTGCCTAAAGCCAGCACCTCCTCCGTTTTGCTGTGGGAGAAGAGCACTATTTCGTGGCGCTACCCTTTGGTCTCACCTCCGCTCCTTGGGTCTTCACAAAAGTGTTGGCCCTGATTCTGGCGTTGCTATGTCAGCGAGGGGGATTGCGGTACTGGGCTACCTGGGCGACCTCCTCTTGCGAGCGGAGTCCTCTGCTGCTTTGATGGACTGAATGGATGAAGGAATTCAGTTTGCTTCTAAATTACCAGAAGTCTGCTCTTCTTCCATCTAGAAAATTGGATTATCTGGGTTCAGCTCTAGCCAGAGTGTTCCTTCCTCTGGATAAACTCCAGAAGTTGCATGCTGCGATTCATCTACTGCTGTCCAGCAGGTGGGCCTACCTCCGGACTTTCATACAGGTGCTGGGCCTGATGGTATCAACCTTTTTGAGACGGTTCCGTTTGCACAGTTCCATACAAGGTCCTTTTTAAAGGGAGATCCTGGTGAAATGGGACAAGTGTCCAAGTTCTCTGGACAATGAGATTTGGTTGAGCTGGGAAACCAGGGGTTCCCTGGTCTGGTGGCTTTGCTCTCCGGCAGGAAAAATCCTTTCTCCCCTTGTATCAGACAGTGGTCACCACAGATGCCAGTCTGTCCGGGTGGGTCCTGGTCTGTCCTGGGACTGAGCTCTGGATTGTCTTGGAACTTCAGACAATTAGGCTGTGCCTGGATCACTGGACAGATGACTCCGGGGGCTCCCCATGCGGATCCAGTTGGAATGCCACTGTGGTGGGTTATGTCAGTCACCAGGGCAGAACAAAGTGTGTTGGCAGACCTGGAAGTAGCCAGCATCCTCTGGTGGACAGAAGGCTTCATTCTGGCACTCTCCGCTGTACACCTTCCAAGAGTGGAAAACTGAAAGGTGGACTAACTCAGTCGGCAGCTGTTGTACCAAAGGGAGCGGTCCCTTCATCCAAACGTGTTTTTCATCAGATTTGTTTCTGGTGGGGCACCCCCGAGGTGGTACTGTTGGCATCTCGGCTCAACAGAAAGGTGCCTAGGTTTGTGGCAAGGTCACGGGATCCCCTGGTGGACGCCACAGATGCCCTGGTGGTCCCGTGGGGTCAGTATAGTCTGATCTACGCCTTCCCTCCTCTCAAGCTTCTGGCATGGTTTTTGCGCAGGATCGAGGCCGAAGGGATTCCGGTCATTCATTCTAGTGGCCCCGGACTGGCCTTGCCGGTCTTGGTACGCCGACCTGGTGTGATTGGTCACCGGCGTTCCTTGGAGACTTCCACTCAAGGAGGATCTTCTGTCCTAAGGGCTGATCTTCCACCCTGCTTTACAGTCGCTGGCTTTGACGGCCTGGCTGTTGAAAGCCAGGTACTGAAGGATAGAGGTTTGCCTGGGTCGGTGATTCCGACACTGCTAAAGGCTAGGAAGTCTACTTCTAGAAAGTTCTACCATCATACGTTGAAAGCATACTTTTCGTTGCGTGAGTCGGTGTTCACCTTTGTTCGGTGGCTCAGATTTTGACCTTCCTTTAACACGGTGTTGAGCAGAAGTTGGCCTTGAGTACCATCAAGGGCCAGGTGTCGACCTTGGCGGTCTTCTTTCAGTGACCCCTGGCCACACACTCCTTGGTGCGTACTTTTTATTCGATGGGTCAACATCTGACTCCAGCGGTGCAGTCTCCTCTACCGCCGTGGGATTTAAACTTGGTGTTTTCGGTTCTCCAGAAGCCTTCCTTTGAAAGTATTCGGAAGATCCACCTGCTTACGCTGGCCTTTTTGGTGGTGATCACCTCTGTTCGCAGGGTGTCGGAGCCGGCAACGTTATCTTGTTCCCCTCATCAGGTGGTTCTTCGCCCATGTCCGCCGTTCCTTCCTAAGGTAGTCTCTGAATTTGAATGAGTGTTCCAGGCCCAAACATCCAAAGGAATTGTGTTGCATGCCCTGGATGTGGCTTGGATGATTCGGGTGTATTTGGCATCCAAAGAGTTTTTTCAGAGGTCAACCTCACTGTTTGTGATCTTGGACAGGGCGATAAAAGGGCTGTCTGTTTCTTCTGCGACCATTTCCAGATGGATCAGATAGGCTGACTTGAGCATATTCTGTGAAGGGTCAGGTTCTGCGACCATTTCCAGATGCATTAGATAGGCTGACTTGAGCATATTCTGTCAAGGGTCAGGTTCCTCTTTTCCCTGTAACAGTGCACTCTACTCGGATGCTTAGTGCTTCTTGGGCCTTCTGTAATCAGGCGACAGGTTTGCAATGCGGCCACTTGGTTGCCGATGCACACTCACTAAATTCTACAAAGTGGATGTGTTGGCATCAGTGTATGCTTCCTTTGGCTAGAAGGTTTTGCAGGTTGCTGTTTAGAGGGTCTGTTTCCTCTTTTGGTGTGTATTCAGGTTGGGCTCTAATTAATTTTTTGTCGAGCTTCTGTTTACCTGGTTGGCTATTGTGTTTAGCCTTGGGATTTTTTTGTTGTCCCACTCCTCATGTTTGGCACTGCTTGGGATGTCCCTATGTTTCTGAATATGGAGAGCTGTGTCTGTCAATGAACAAAAGAGAAAATAGGATTTTTGTACTTACCGTAGAATACATTTCTCTGAGTTCATTGATGGACACAGCACCCACCCCTCTATGGAGTTTTGATACTTCTGACACTGCTTGTTATTAAACTGAAGGCCTATAGCAGAGACGGGGATGTATACTACCTAGACCTGCTAATGGGCATAGGGGTTATATTGTAGGGGGAAACCTAACCCCTATGGTTATGAATATGGAGAGCTGTGTCTGTCAGTGAACTCAGAGAAATAGATTTAGTACAAAAAAAATCAAAATTTTTCATACTTGTTTCAAGACATTGATTTTACGGGAAGTATAAAAAATACAATTTTTTTCCCCTACTTGTTTCAAAATAATCAATGATACTAAGGAAAATTAAATAAACTATTGCGCTGACTAGAACCCAAACGTCATTTAACAGGGTACATAAGTGGGCCAGGAGAGTGGTAGTGGATGCAGCTCCTCTCAGATTAGGTCTCAAGATCCTAATGCACATCTAAAAAAACAAACACAATCCCCTCCATCTAGGTGTAGCGATTTTATTAAAAAGGCTTTTTTTAAACCCATATAGACCTCCATAAGTTCACAGTGCGGCTGCAGAGCTCTGCAGGCAAGTGGCTGGCTGAAGCAGAGTTCTTGGTGGAAGTACAGCTCTCCGGCTTCAGGCTGGAACACAGGCAGCAGCAGCTTCTGGGAGTAGCAAGATGGCTGCAACTCCAAACAGCACCTCTCTTGGCTGGATGATGGTGGCAGGAAATGGAGGGGGTGTGACTACGTTTCAGGGCAAACAGGAGCGTCCCTTTATCAAACAGGGAAATAGGAAAATCTAATCAGCCTACTAACATTTGCAGAATAAAGCAGGGGTGACAGTTTCTAACAGAATAAGCAGTGGATGTTTTTAAGGATCAATATACTATATAATGCATATACAGAACATGGAGTAAGACATATCTGTCCTGATGAATGAAAGGTTAAACTGCTTTTCCACTCTTCTGTTTCAAAAGTGAATAAATGTGGGATCTGTAAGCTCATTTCTGAAACCATTTTCATAATCTAATCTGACTGTTTGCAATGAACACAGATTTATTCACACTCACCTCTTTCATGGAAGAGGAGCTAAATAAGACTAATTTACCTAGTATTTTCTTTCTTTAACCACAGCTTATTCGGGGAATGCAGATATGATTCAACCAGAGCTGTTTCCACTTCAACCCAACTTGGATTTGATGGACACTTTTGAGTCTTTCCAAGGTAAGCGAATCTGTGGATTGTGATTGATATTTATCTGTAGGGGAGTCTGAAAACTTATAGCCAAGTGACCACATTCTAAAGTGGCAGAAGGCAATATATACATTCCTTCAAATGTCATAAAAACCACAAGAAGAGACCTAAATAGTTCTAGAATACTTTAAAGTGTACACTTTTTGGAGAGAACATCTGCATTATATTTGTTACAAGTCCCCATTCACATAGCATAACATAAATAAAAATTGCAGTTTGCCTCTTTTTAGGTGCTGTATTCTGGACCCTCCAGCAAGGAAAAATCTTAGTTCTTGTATGTTTATGGGGGGCAGGTTTGTTTTGCTATAAGTAACCCTAAGCTCTGTTGCGCTCTGCAGTATTGTTTAATACAGCAGCTTGTATTTTGCCCATTTATGAAATGCTGACCTTGGTATAGAACTTGTGGTACTTCAGCAATCGGCAGGCAGCAGGCCCGGACTGGGACAAAAAATAGGCCCGGGCATTTTGGACTGAGCAGCCCAGGAGGGGGGCGTGACGGGGGCGTGGCTGGGGCGGGGCGTTCATTGGGATGGTTGATGACAGGATTTAATGTTCCAGGATGTTTGGATTCGATTACGGTACCTTTTTTTAGTTTAATCTGACAGACTGGGTCCAATTTAGATCAGAGCTGCCATATGATGCTGTTTATTTTTGTCTTACTTTAAATCCTGTTTTGATCACTGAGTCCTAAAAATATTATGAAGCAGCACAAGATGAGGGTTACCCTAATCAAGGGGTAGACAACCTTTTTGACCACAGTGTGCCGAAAAATGTTTTCAAAGAAATTGGGAGTGCCAGATACATAAAAAACTGTCAACTTCATATAAAGTAACTGCTGTAAACCGCTTGAATAATAGTAAGAAATCAAGTGAGCTTTGCACCTTCACAAATCAGATCACCCCAATTCCTGCACCTTCACACCTCAGATCACCCCAATTCCTGCACCTTCATATATCAGATCAGCCCAATTCCTGCACTCACACCTCAGATCACCCCAATTCCTGCACTATCACACCTCAGATCACCCCAATTTCTGCACCTTCACACCTCAGATCACCCCAATGCCTGCACCTTCACACCTCAGATCACCCCAATTCCTGCACCTTCACACCTCAGATCACCCTAATTCCTGCACTATCACACCTCAGATCACCCCAATTCCTGCACCTTCCCACCTCAGATCACCCCAATTCCTGCACCTTCCCACCTCAGATCACCCCAATTCCTGCACCTTCACACCTCAGATCAGCCCCAATTCCTGCACCTTCACACCTCAGATCAGCCCCAATTCCTGCACCTTCACACCTCAGATCACCCCAATTCCTGCACCTTCCCACCTCAGATCAGTCCCAATTCCTGCACCTTCACACCTCAGATCAGCCCCAATTCCTGCACCTTCACACCTCAGATCAGCCCCAATTCCTGCACCTTCACACCTTAGATCACCCCCAATTCCTGCACCTTCACACCTTAGATCACCCCAATTCCTGCACCTTCACACCTTAGATCACCCCAATTCCTGCACCTTCACACCTTAGATCACCCCAATTCCTGCACCTTCACACCTCAGATCACCCCAATTCCTGCACCTTCACACCTCAGATCACCCCAATTCCTGCACTATCACACATCAGATCACCCTAATTCCTGCACCTTCACACCTCAGATCACCCCAATTCCTGCACCGTCACACCTCAGATCACCCCAATTCCTGCACCGTCACACCTCAGATCACCCCAATTCCTGCACCGTCACACCTCAGATCACCCCAATTCCTGCACCGTCACACCTCAGATCACCCCAATTCCTGCACGGTCACACCTTAGATGACCCCAATTCCTGCACCTTCACACCTCAGATCACCCCAATTCCTGCACCTTCACACCTCAGATCACCCCAATTCCTGCACTCACACCTCAGATCACCCCAATTCCTGCACTTTCTCACCTCAGATCACCCCAATTCCTGCACTGTTACACTTCAGATCAGTCACTGCTAGAAAACATGTGCCATGCGGCATGCCAGTTTGCTTGTTACATGTGATGTGACAGCCAGGTGCACATTTCCAAGTTGAAAATGTGCACCTGGCTGTCACATCACATGTAACAAGCAAACTGGCATGGCACATGTTTTCTAGCACTAGTGACAGAGTGTGTAGCTGTTTTCTGTTTTTTACGCCTGCCTGCTGCTAAGCCAGAAGTGAGCAATGCTCTGCCGGAGGCCAGAACCACAAATCCCAGCAGTGTTGTGTTTGTTTTTGTGCCCTTTCCTTACATGACACATGTTCTAGCAGTAAGGGCTCTTTCACACGGGCGATCCGATCAGATCCAGTTCCTGTCAGTTTTTTAGGCAGATCTGATCTAATCCTCCATGCACCTCTATGGGACAGTGGATGTCAGCGGAGACACCTCTGCTGACATCCGCTGCCATCCGTATCCGATCCTGTCCGTTAAATCTGGACGGATGGAAACCCTATTTTTCCATCCGTTCAGTAATCGGATCGGATCTGATGAGAGCGGACAGGCGGTCCGCTCTCCTCCGATCCCCCATAGAGGGCAGCGGGGGCTGAGACACCTCCCTCTCCGCTCTGCAAGCGGAGACGGAGCTGTCATCCGCCGGCTCAGCGGGGATCGCGGATCCTACGCAGGCGGACCGTGTGAAAGAGCCCTAAGTGTGTAGCTGTTTTGAAAACAGCTACACACTCACTATCACTGCTGCTAGAAAACATGTGCCATGCGGCATGCCAGTTTGCTTGTTACATGTGATGTGACAGCCAGGTGCACATTTTCAAGTTGAAAATGTGCACCTGGCTGTCACATCACATGTATCAAGCAAACTGGCATGGCACATGTTTTCTAGCAGCAGTGACAGTGTGTAGCTGTTTTCTGTTTTTTACGCCTGCGGCCTGCCTGCTGCTAAGCCAGAAGTGAACAATGCTCTGCCGGAGGCAAGAACCACAAATCCCAGCAGTGTTGTGTTTGTTTTTGTGCCCTTTCCTTACATGGCACATGTTTTCTAGCAGCAGTGAGACTCCGTTCACACTGGGGCGACACTACTTGCCGGGGCGACCTCACAGGTCACGGTGCGCAGCTCACACCGCGACCTCGGAGCGGCCGACACAGACTTCATATCATTGAAGTCAATGCAGGTCGCTCCAGGTCGCCCCAAAGAAGCTCCGGACCCTTTTTCTAAGTCGGAGCGACTTGTGTCGCTCCTATTAGAACGGGTCCGCAGCTTCTCTATGGCAGGCGACCTACGGCGACCAGGTCGCCTGACAGGTCGCCCCAGTGTGAACCGGCTCTGACAGTGTGTGTGTAGCTGTTTTCAAAACAGCTACACACTCACTGCTAGAACATGGGTCATGTAAGGAAAGGGCACAAAAACAAACACAACACTGCTGGGATTTGTGGTTCTGGCCTCCGGCAGAGCATTGCTCACTTCTGGCTTAGCAGCAGGCAGGCGTAAAAAACAGATAACAGTCAGCTACACACTGTCACTGCTAGAAAACATGTGCCATCATGCCAGTTTGCTTGTTACATGTGATGTGACAGCCAGGTGCACATTTTCAAGTTGAAAATGTGCACCTGGCTGTCACATCACATGTAACAAGCAAACTGGCATGATGGCACATGTTTTCTAGCAGTGACAGTTCCAGACCAGTCTGACCAGAACACTGCTCTGCCAATGGAGGCCAGCTCAGAACCACAAATCCCAGCTGTTGTTGCTGTTTTTGTGCTGCCTGCGGCTGCCCTTTCCTTACCTTGTTGCAGCAGTCAGCCCTTGGCTCGTCGTCCTGTCTCTCACTCTGCTCAGCTGTCTGCGGTGCGGCGCCGGCGACTTCATTCCCGCTTCTTCCTGAATCAAGCAGGGGCCAGGGGGTGACGGTCCCCGGCCTCTAGCTCCACCCCTTCACCTTCAGTCACCTGACGCCGGTCCACCCCTCCAGTCCAGAGCGCCTACATTGGATGCCGCTGCAATCCGACGTGACAGTGGCCGGCGGCCGCAGTGAGCGGCGCTGGGCTCAGCTCAGCATCAGCCGGCTGCCAGCTGAGCCCAGGCAGTGCTAGGACTCAGAGTGAGTGGCGGCCACTGGCGGGGAGTCAGGGACAGCGGCGGGCGGCCCTCAGTCTCCGCGGAATCGGCCGCGGGGGGGCCAGCAGCGGCCGGCATCGGGACACAGACAGTGACACTGTCTGACGGACTGAGGGCGGAGGCCCCGGCCCACCGGGCATCTGCCCGGTCTGCCCTATGGTCAGTCCTGCCCTGGCAGGCAGAACTGACAGATCATGTGACTGATCCCTCCTGCTATTCCTTTTTATTGCAGTCCACCAGCTTTAATATCCCAGCCAGCAAAGTGCAGTTCCCAGTTTGTAAAGCCCCTCAATTTGCGTTATAAATGTGTGGGACTACAATATGACATACTGTTGCTTTTTAAATGTACCAATAAGTGTACATTTGATGAAAGAAAGTTATCCTTTTTCAGGCCCAGATTTCTTTCTTCAGAACTCCCAGCAAGTTTTACACTTACCTGTGCTCACTCCTTTTGAGATCTTTTACATGAGCTGCACGGCCCCTTTACCAAAAGTCTCCCATCTTGACTCTGCTTCTCCTGTGCATGCTCGCAGCATTCTCCGCTCATTCCTAGAGGAAGGACAACTATATTTGATAGCAGGTGGACAGTCCACAAAGAGGAGGCTGTGTAGTCATACACAGCCTGCTTAGTGAAGATCTCACAACAGTGCAGATAGGTAAGTATAACACTTTCAAGGGGTGCTGGAGTTAGGTGATGGACCATAAAAAGATTAACTACAGTAAAGACAGTTATCCTTTAAAACTATGCTTACATTTTAAAAACTATATACTTTCTCCATTTTGTGGATGTGTACTTCCCTGTTTACCTGGCTAGATCATTGCAAATGTAGAGACTGACTTTTTTTTTTGTATAGGGGTTCTTTACCTAGGATATCCATACCCTTTGGGATTATGTGAACTAAATGGTGGGGGGTATGGTACTAAACCCAGTCTGCTGGTGCATTAAACCCATACTGCATTAGGGTAGGTCATTCAAATAGGTTGCACAGCGGACTAAAATTGCATGCAGAATTTTGACAGTGCAAAGTGTTAGGTTAAGTTCAGAGTGCATAGCTCATCACGTCAGCATGTTTTACCGAGCATTGCGATAATGCACACATTACTGCACCACAATTGTTTGCGCATTAAAAAAAAAAAATTTATTCATATTGTTGATCTGGAGTTAGTCAAGAAAATAAATTGATGTGTTAGATGACACATGAGAAACCTTGTCTGTAAATTTACATCTATTCTAGGTTTTGATTGCAAAAATGGCAAACATCTTACTAGTTGTAGCTTTCTTCTGTATTTGTGATAGCTGTCTTCCTATAACTCAGCTGTTCTATTCCTATTTAATGGACTGATGGTTTAAAAGGCTTGTGAAGGAGCATATGGTGCGATCCATTGGGAGTATAGAATTGTAAAAACAGTGTAGATATTTGCCAGAATACCACAGATCTTCACATTAAGCCCAATTTGAAGATTGGTGGTATGCTGGCAAATATCTACACGTGTCATACATGATCCAGTATCCAAGAAAACAAAGAGAGGGCGCACCGACCTAGCGCATTATCCTCAATAACAGGCTTTATTGTGTAACATTAAAAATGGCTACTCACAGACATAGATGAAAGTAAAGCATATCGAGCTAAACTGCTCAAATATCCGGGTCAGTCCATATAATCGTCCATGACCGATGAGATGACGGCTGACGCGTTTCGAGGCCCAGCCCCTTTTAGGGGCTCTAAGAGGCTGGGCCTCAAAACGCGTCAGCGTCATCTCATCGGTCATGGACGATTATATGGACTGACCCGGACATTTGAGCAGTTTAGCTCGATATGCTTTACTTTCATCTATGTCTGTGAGTAGCCATTTTTAATGTTACACAATAAAGCCTGTTATTGAGGATAATGCGCTAGGTCGGTGCGCCCTCTCTTTGTTTTCTTTGCTTCTAGTATCGGTGGACTACCCCAGTCCGTTTTGGGCAGCAAGACCTTAGCCATCTGAGAAGCCAGGTGTGAGTCCCGTGAGGAGTGTGGTAGAGGGGCTGGGATACCAAGCGCAGGAGAAAGGTGGTCACACCTTATTGTCTTTTGGATGATCCAGTATCCAGCTGGGGGTTGCTGCAGCAGCAACCAGTATCCTAGAGCCTCTTCCAGGAATGTGTGCGATGGGAATATGGATGGTTAACTAGAAGGTTAAGAACCCCTTGTTGCATAGTAATGGAATCCTAAGTATTGAACAGTCCAGCCTAAATCTTTATACGTTTACACATTTCTGCAGTCCGGCCTAATGTCAGTCTAGTACAACCTTTTTCAACCAGGGTGCCTTGAGGTTTCTTTAGGGGTGCCTTGGCAAAATGCCTAAAAATTGCCCTAAAATTGTATGTAAGCTAGTTGGTTGATGATGCCTGCCTTTTTAGTTAAACAAAGCCATAGGTTTTCATTTTGCACCATTACAACCTTCTAGCTGCCAGGGTCCTAACAACCAATGACATCAGTTGATAAGGAAGATGTCAGTTGCCTGCATATCATCCTTGTTTGACGCTCCCTGCATTATGAAAAACTATTAGAATAGCTTTTACATTTTAGAATGGGGAGCCTCAAGATTGTCCATAATTTTAAAGGGTGCTTTGATTGAAAAAAGGTTAAACACTGGTCTAGTATATGGTGAACTGAGCAGAATCTAGTATTGCCCCTAGGTAGCATAAATCAAAGTGTATTCTGTCACAAAAGGTGGGAAAACCTCCCAAACAGTGTTTCTACCCTGAAGGACTTTTTTTTTTTTTTTTTTTTTTTTTTTTCATTGAGCTTGACAGTTAGGCTCCATTCACACTACCGGGACTTGTCAGGCGACTTGTCAGCCTGACAAGTCGCGGTCCGTCGCTGTACATGCAGTGCTACAAGACCCATTCTAATAGGAGCGACACAAGTCACTCCGACTTAGAAAAAGGGTCTTGAACTACTTCGGGGCGACCTCGGAGCGACTTGCATAGACATTCATTATATGAAGTCCGTGCAAGTCACGGCGCACACCGAAGTTGTGCCGCTTCAGTGTGAACCTGCACTTAACCAGGGGCTGCACAGAAGTGAACAGGTAGGTTTTTATGCAAAACTATTTCTGGATATTGTCTCATGTTTCTACATGCAACATTTAGCATTTTAGATAAAATATTACAAAGTTATATCTCAAATATCTAGTTGTGCTGCCAGTTTGTATCTTGGAAGCATATAACCAGTTTTCTTTTCATAGAAAAGCTCAATACATTTAATATTTAGAAATCTTATAAAGTACAACTAAAAGCTCCTGTTTATCAGTCTAAAGTTCCAAAACCAGTTAATATGTGATGCTCTAGCCTTCTAAAATAAACTAACTCTTTACTTTTCCCTGGCTGAGCGAGATCCTCGATTTGTCCCTCACATGCTTCTACACTACCCCCCCCCCCCCTAATGCTGCAGTTTCCAGTGTCCCAGTGAGGTGGTGTCAGCAGCAGAGACCATGCTGTCAATTCAGAAAGCAGTGGAATGAAAAAGCTATAGGCCTATAAATTGACTGTGACCATGCTAAAGGCCACATCCTTCATGTTTTTTCCCCACCCCACTATAGTGCAAACAGGTCCACTCTGCTCTGAATTCAGGAGAAGGTCAGCATTGTTGCCATGGCATTACAAGAAGCTGCATTAGATGGACTCCACTGGCAGGATCGACAGCGGCTGCTGTAGACAAAGTGACCTGTTTACGGGATCAGGGTGCGCACCTGCGCAACCCCCCCCCCCCTTTCTGCTTAGCTCCCACTGTGATTTGTATTCAGCGGGAGCCTGTCAGCAATTCCCAGCCAATGATTTACGGCTGAGACATGCTGATCAGCTGTATACATTCTCAGCCCAGAGCTGTGTTGACATTCAACACGGAGCTCTGGTCACAGGGAACGATCTGTGTTTCTCATCCATGCAAAGCAGGAATGAGAAGCTTAGAGATCAGTTAGTAAATGCAGCACACTGTACACACATTACACATTGTTAGCCACATATTTAAACCCTTGATCACCCTAGGTGTTAACACCTTCCAGTCAGTGTCATTAGTACAGTGACAGTTTATAGTATTATCACTGATCACTAAGGTTACTGGTGATGTCAGTGGCAGTTAGTTCCCCCCAGCATCACTTATGCTGGCCATACACTATACGAAAAATCAGCCAAAATTCGATCATTTGGACAATTCTTTCATTTTTCGGCCAGTTAATGGGCACAAATCGGTAATTGGTTGTGACGTTTTTGAGCCAAAAAAACAAAGGACAAGTTTGGAAATTTTCTACCGAACGATAAATTAAAAGGTTAATGTTTTCCTCGTCCAAACTGTTTGCACTAGGTATATGTGAAAAAAAAAACTAACAAAAAACTGATTCATTTCTGTCCATTAAACGAATTATCGGTCAATTGCATGATGGCACGATCGTTTTCTCTCACGGCCGAGTGTTTGTTTTTCATAAATGAGTTTGAACGATTTTTCGTATAGTGTATGGCCAGCATTGGGGTCAGATTTTCCGCCAGAAGTCGTTGATCGCTGCCATTCATAGTAAAAAATAAAAGCTAAAATACTATATATATATATATATATATATATATATATATATATATATATATATATATATAATTATACACAATGTAATTGTAGATGCTATAACTTTCACACAAACCAATCAATCTACATTTATTGGTATTTTTTTTAATCAAAAACATCTAGCAGAATACATTTTGGCCAAAAAATGTATAAAGAAATTAGATTTTATTTTTATTGTAGGTTTCATAGCAGGAATTAAAAAATATTTTTTTTTCTTTTTACCAAAATGTTGTAATTTTCGTTCCTATCGCAAAAAAAAATGGTGGTGATCAAATACCACCAAAAGAAAGCTCTATTTGAGTAAAAAAATGTTGTTTGGGTACAACGTTTCATGACTGCGCAATTGCCAGTTAAGTAGCGCAGTTTCAAATGGAAAAAAAAAAATGGCCTGGTTATGAAGGGGGTAAATCTTCCGGAGCTGAAGTGGTTAAATTGCTTTTGCATTAAAACTGAATGTATTAAAGTGGCTGTATATAAATAAATGCTTAACTTCTATTTTTCTTTGATTTTAGATCTTTTCTCTGGCAACCGTCTGCCATTTACTTTGTTTACTTCTGCGTCTTCTGCGCCTGCCGTCCCACTGCCCGACCCTGCTTTGCATTCCTGTAACCAGACAATGGCGGTAAGGATTAGCATGTTACAAGAATTAAAGTGGATCTTCACTACATCTAAGCAGCACAAACCCAAAACTCAATTCATTTTTATTATTCAAAGCAAACACCCCCATCTATCCATGTCTGTGCTTTATTTATTTTGCTGAGAAATCGCTTTGAAAAAAAACCCCCTCACATTTCTGCCTGTGGCCATCTTAAAGTAAGGACTCATGATTCATGTAGAATTTACTTGCCCTTAGCCCAAGTATGCATACGATAGTGTGCTTAGCTGAGAAAACCCCTCCTCCCCTCCTGAAGACTTCTGGGATGCATGACATCATTTGCCTAGGCAAGAAACCAGGAAGTAACTGAAGAAATGTAAACAAAAAAAAGTTTTAAACCAGTAAATATAATATACTTTCCTATCTATTTACTAATGCTAGCAGCATGAGGATTAAAAATGATCAATGTTGATTGGGAGAGTGAAGTTCCAATTTAAAGAGGAACTTCAGTTGTGGGTTTTGTTTTTTCTTTTTAACTCAGCAGCTACAAATACTATAGCTGCTGGCTTTGAAAAATAAAATAAAATCCGGTACTTACCAGTGCCTGGAGTCCACTGTCTTCCCGCAGCCTCTTATTGCTGCTGTGGGTCCTCAGCACTGCAATCTTGGATACAGGAGTTGGCTGTGACTCCCCGATGAACAGCTGGTTCCCCACTGAACTTGGCCACGCTCTGTGAATAGTCCTGCAGCCTCCTGGGCTCGCCTAGGCAAGCATTGCAGAAGTGGGAGCAGGCACCAATAAAAATCTGTCCTCTGTGTTACTATGGGGGATAATAAATTCATTCTAAAAATACTATCTAGACTGCAAGGTGACCTTATCGTTTTTTTGTGTTCCAGCCTCCGGCCTCGCCATCGTCTGGCAGCCTTGCATCTGTGACTATTGATGAGGAGTTGATCCCATCCCCAGGTCCTTCCATCCTTTCGCGAGTCCCTGAAGTGAGGAGGGAACGGGCATCCAGTCTGGGCAATATTTCTACTGTTCATGGACCAGTCAAGTTTAACTCAGACACTTCTATAAACAACCAGCATGGTTTTGTCCCAGTGTGCCCCCCTCCAGTTACAGTCTTCCAGACGCCGCCTGGTCAACAAAGGCCTCGGAATCCTCGCCTGGCACCCCAGCCCTCTTTTGTTAGCCCGGACACTGATAAGTTTCACATGTGTAACGCCTCAGTTATTACGCACACGGCCTCTGCTACACTTACCCATAATCCTTCTGCAACTACCTTCAGTCAGAACCAGAACCTTATTCTCACAACGCAGCAACATGTGCCTTGCAACATTTCAGTGCAAACTCCTGGGGTAATGCAACAGACTGCCCCCCAAACCCATGGGTACTTTACTATTTCAAGCTCTGGGGCTAAGCAGAAAAAGCAGCCTCCAAAAATTGTGCCTGCTCCTCAGCAAGAGACTGTATCTTTGCTTTTTACTCCTGGTAAGTGTTGGGTTTCACAGATTTCAGCCTCATGGAATTCCTGTCAATCTGTTCAATTAAATAAATCTCTCTCTCTCTCTCTCTCTATATATATATATATATATATATATATATATATATATATATATATATATATATATATATATATATATATTTACGATTTAAATGAAAAATGTACAGTCTGAAAGCTAAAATGAATGTGCTACATGAAAACCAGGGCTGAGAGAATACTGCCAACTAATCTGCTTCCTTACAAGATATGCACCACCATTCCGACCTGTATTTGAAGGGAAAAAGATGGTTTTATTCAAGTTTTTATTGATATTCTAAGGGTTCCCTTTTTAAAAGCAGCAGTATGGACAAAACGTAGAAAGCAAACGCCACACATTATTCATTGCAGTGTTTTTATAATTGGGGTCTGCGCTTCCCTGGCTTTGGGAGTTTGAAGATGGTGGAGTGCAATAAAACTAAATTAAATTTGAGGGTAAAAAAAAGCAGGGAAGAGTGTCTGGTCGTGTCATTTGCCACATGGCTGGTATTGAGCCCGTACAAGTGCCCCCAAAGCAAGCGGCTTGTTATGGCGGCACTTGGAATGAAAAAGGAGCGAGGAGTTCTGGTGGGCTGCGCTGTGCTATTCCATTGCACATAGCAGGTAAGTATAACAGGTTTGTTGTTTTTAAAAAAAAAAAAGACTTTACGATTACTTTAGGTTAACCATGACTAACGCTGTGCATACATTTGTACAATTTTTGTTCAGACTTTTTAGTTTTAAGAATGTTCATTCTATTTTATAATCATTAGTGGGGTCAGATCGACATCATTCCGACCGCAGTGTAGACCAAATTCAAAGAAGCAGGAAGGAAAATGTTTTCTCAAAGGCATTTTTAACAGCGAATGTGGTTTTTGTTTGGGAAAGTTTGACATACTTTAGAATGAGCTTCATTGAGTCATCGAATGTAATAAGAATTTTCATACAAATGTACGCTAATTCATTTGTTTACAGCCAGGTTAAGGGCTCGTTCTCATTAGAATGCAGTGCGGGAGAACCGTTTTCCCATGCGGCTTCCGGCACTGCTCTTGCGGTTTGCTGCAGCGGTCAGTTCAAAGTTAACTACACTGCAAACGCAGATCAGAAATGCAGTGCGTAGGCGCGCAAGGGACAAACGTACCAAACAATGCAGTTGCCATGCGTTTCAAAAAGTAGTGCACGCAGTAATTTTGATGTGGTGCGATTTCAGCCCATTCAAAATTAATGGGACTGAAATCGCACTATACAGAATTGCATGTGAATAGTGCAAATCATGAAACATGATTCAAATGTGAATGGGCCCTTTTAACTTGACTGTTAAACTCTTGGTTATTTTACACCTATCATGTCATGTCCTGTGGCGAATGATATTGGCTGTTCTGCTTGAACAGTGTATGCTTAGATGTTAAATTCCTATGATGATGGCAATGCTATGGTGGGACTAGCATGTACATATGCAGGTATTTCCTTTGTCCCTTACGCACTGTGGAAGTTTGGCTGAGGCCGTGGTTGCTGGAGCTTGTCCTGGAAGTACGGTTGGTGTTATTTTGCATTAACAATGGGGCACTCAGCTAAGGTGCAGTATTGTGCTGACATTTGTTTTTCCAAGAAGCTTTTGTTTGCTAATGAAATCTGTTGATTCTTCCAGTTAATCTTCTTCCTGGTTAGGGGTTACAATGTTATTCATATGCAGCTCTCACTCTCCTAATTTGTGCTTGCGCCAAGCCCAATGCATGCCGTGCCAATGCATTGTGCATTCTTTTCTGAAATCAGCTGCCCTTGTCACAGGCAGCCACACCTGTTCGAGTGGCAATTGATTGGGGGCTGGTTCGCACCAGATTTAGTCAAGTGCATTTTTTAATATGCATAAAACACATGTGCTGTGTTTTCTATGTAGTCCAATGGCCCTGTTCACAGCAGTTCAGTGCGTTCCAGTGCAGTCAACAAAAGTATAATATGCTGCATTTTTCTTATGAGACACCTCTGCAACACTGTAAACTGCACTGTAACGCATATGTCCTAACTTTAGACCAAGAATAAAGGGGTAAATGCACCAAAACGGCTCAAAAATGCAATAAAAACGTACATGCAGAAACGCATCTGGAACACTGAAATTGTACTGTTAAGCGGCCCTGACAGCACCTCTTGCATGGACCCCTAATGTCATAAAAAATGTTTTTGGTAGTGAGACACTGCAGGGCAGGACTCCAGTAACTACCACAGAAAGCAAAAAAGAGATATAAAATCTCTGAGATACAGTATCTCACAAAAGCGAGTACACCCCTCACATTTTTGTTAAAATTTTAATTCTATCTTTTCATGTGACAACACTGAAGAAATGATACTTTGCTACAATGTAAAGTAGTGAGTGTACAGCTTGTATAACCGTGTAAATTTGCTGTCCCCTAAAAATAACTCCACACACAGCCATTAATGTCTAAACCACTGACAACAAAAGTGAGTACACCCCTAAGTGCTAATGTCCAAATTGGGCCGAAAGTGTCAATATTTTGTGTGGCTGCCATTATTTTCCAGCACGGCCTTAACCCTCTTGGGCATGGAGTTCACCAGAGTTTCACAGGTTGCCATTGGAGTCCTCTTCCACTCCACTCCTCCATGGCGACATCATTGAGTTGGTGGATGTTAGCTTCTCCACCTTCCGTTTGAGGATGCCCCACAGATGCTCAATAGGGTTTAAGTCTGGAGACATGCTTGGCCAGTCCATCACCTTTACCCTCAGCTTAGTCCATCACCTTTACCCTCAGCTTCTTTAGCAGGGCAGTGGTCATCTTAGAGGGGTGTTTGGGGTCGTTGTCATGTTGAAATACTGCCCTGCGGCCCAGTCTCCAAAGGGAGGGGGATCATGCTCTGCTTCAGTATGTCACAGTACATGTTGGCATTCATGGTTCCCTCAATGAACTGTAGCTCCCCAGTGCCGGAAGCACTTATGGAGCCCCAGACCATGACACTCCCACCATCATGCTTGACTGTAGGCAAGACACACTTGTCCTTGTACTCCTCACCTGGTTGCCACCACACACACTTGACACCATCTGAACCAAATAAGTTTATCTTGGTCTCATCAGACCACATGACATGGTTCCAGTAATCCTTGTGCTTAGTCTGCTTGTCTTCAGCAAACTGTTTGTGGGCTTTCTTGTGCATAATCTTTAGAAGAGGCTTCCTTCTGGGACTACAGTCGTGCAGGCCAATTTGATGCAGTGTGCGGCGTATGGTCTGAGCACTGACAGGCTGACACTACCACCCCTTCAACCTCTGCAGCAATGCTGGCAGCGCTCATACATCTATTTCCCAAAGACGACCTCTGGATATGACGCTGAGCACGTGCACTCAACTTCTTTAGTCGACAGTGGCAAGGCCTGTTCTGAGTGGAACCTGTCCTGTTAAACCGCTGTATGGTCTTCATCACCGTGCTGCAGCTCAGTTTCAGGGTTTTGGCAGTCTTCTTATAACCTAGGCCATCTTTATGTAGAGCAACAATTCTTTTTTTCAGATCCTCAGTGAGAGCGATCACACCAAATTTAACACACCTGCTCCCTATTCACACCTGAGACCTTGTAACACTAACCAGTCACATTACACCAGGGAGGGAAATGGCTGATTGGGCCCAATTTGTACATTTTCTCTTAGGGGTGTACTCACTTTTGTTGCCAGCGGTTTAGACAATAAGGGCTGTGTGTTATTTTGAGGGGACAGCAAATTTACACGGTTAGGCAAGCTGTACTACTCACTACTTTACATTGTAGCAAAGTGTCATTTCTTCAGCATTGTCACATGGAAAATATAATAAAATATTTACAAAAATGTGAGAGGTGTCCTCACTTTTGTTAGATACTGTGTATACATACTCACTGGCCACTTTATTAGGTACACCTTGCTAGTACCTGGTTGAACCCCCTCTTGCCTTCAGAACTGCCTTAACACTTTGGCATAATCAACAAGGTGTTGGAAACATTCCTCAGAGATTTTGGTCTATATTGACATGATAGCATCACGCAGTTGCTGCAGATTTGTTGGCTGCACATCCATGATACGAATCTCTTGTTCCACCACATCTCAAAGGTGCTCTATTGGATTGAGCTCTGGTGACTGTGAAGGCCATTGGAGTAACGTAAACTCATTATGTTCAAGAAACCAGTAGTGAGATGATTTGAGCTTTGTGACATGGTGCATTATCCTGCTGGAAGCCACCATCAGAAGATGGGTACACTGTAGTCATAAAGGGATGGACATGGTCAGCAACAATACTCAGGTAGGTCATGGCATTTAAACAATGCTCAATTGGTACTAAGGGGCCCAAAGTGCGCCAAGAAAATATCCCCTACCTACACCATGCACCATTACACCACCAGCCCCAACCATTGATACAAGGCAGGATGGATCCATGCTTTCATGTTTACGCCAAATTCTGACCCTACTATCTGAATTTCACAGCTGAAATGGAGACTCATCAGACCAGGCAACGTTTTTCGATTCTTCTATTGTCCAATTTTGGTGAGCCTGTGTGAAATGAAGCCTTGGTTTCCCGTTCTTGGCTGACAGGAGTGGCACCTGGTGTGATCTTCTGCTTTTTTAGCCCATCTGCTTCAAGGTGCAATGTGTTTTGCATTTAGAGAGATTATTCTTCCTACCTTGGTTTTAATGAGTGGTTATTTGAGTTACTGTCGCCTTTCTATCATCTTAAACCAGTAGTCTGCCCATTCTCCTTTGACCTCTGACATAAATGATGCATTTTCATGCATATATCTGCCGCTCACTGGATATTTTTTCTTTTTTGGCCCATTCTCTATAAACCCTAGAGATGATTGTGTGTGAAAATCCCAGTAGATCAGTAGTCTTTGAAATACCCAGACCAGACTGTCTGAACGTGGCGAGGTTGTTGGTGCCAAAGGCACTTAAAATTTCCTTCCTTCATTTTGATGCTCGGTTTGAACCTCAGCAAGTTGTCTGCACCACATCTAGATGCCTAAATGCACTGAGTTGCTGCCATGTAATTGGCTGATTGGCAATTTGTGTTGATAAGCAATTGAACTAGTGTACCTAATAATGTGGCTGGTGAGTGTAATTGGGATATTCTTTTTTTGTTGGCAACATTTGCAGTTGGCCAACATCTTGATATGCTTAGCAGTGCCCCATCTCTGCAGAGTAAAGGAGATGCATTTCAGCTATGTAACCACTAAAAGAATAGAAAAAGGTAGAGTGTACCTGGAAAGTATTCATAGCGCTTCACTTTTTTCCACCTTTTTTTTCAGCCTTATTCCAAAATTGATTAAATTCATAATTTTCCTCAAATTCTATAAACGATACCCCTTACTGTTAACGTGAAAGAAGCTTGTTTGAAATCTTCGCAAATTTATTAAAAATTAAAATGAATCCCATGTACATAAGTATTCACAACCTTTGCTTAATACTTTGTTGAAGCACCTTTGGCACCATTACAAGTCTTTGGGTATGATGCTACAAGCTTGGCACACCTATTTTTGGGCAGTTTCTTCTATTCTTTGCAGGACCGCTCAAGCTCCATTAAGTTGAATGGGAAGCTTTGGTGCACAGCCATTTTCAGTCGGGTTTAAGTCTGGGCTCTGGCTGGGCCACTCAAGGACATTGTTGTGCCATAGCCACTCCTTTGTTATCTTGGCTGTGTGCTTAGAGTCGTTGCCCTGTTAAAGATAAACTCTAGCCCCAGTCTAAGGTCCAGAGCGCTCTGGTGCAGGTTTTCATCAAGAATGTCTCTGTACATTGCTGCATTCATCTTTCCTTCAATCCTGACTAGTCTCCCAGTTCCTGCTGCTGGAAAACATCCCCACAGCATGATGCTGTCACCACCATGCTTCACTGTAGGGACTTGGACTTCATGGCTTAGTTTGTGCTTTGAAATGCACTGTTAACTGTGGACATTATATAGACAGGTGTGTGCCTTTCCAAATCATGTCCAATCAACTGAATTTACCACAGGTGGACTCGAATCATGTTGTAGAAACATCTCAAGGATGATCAGTGGAAACAGAATGTACCTGAGCTCAATTTTGAGTGTCATGGCAAAGACTGGGAATAAGGTACATGGGATTTTTTTTCACGTCATTATGGGGTATTTGTAGAAGTTTTAGAAAAATGTATTTAATCAGTTTTGGAATAAGACCGTAAACCTAACAAAATGTGGAAAAAGTGAAGCGCTTTGAATACTTTCCGAATACACTGTAGTTATTACATTTTTAAGAGCTTCCTTCCATATTGTGTGCTCTAGCAAACGGTGAAAAGATGAAGGCTTACATACTTTAAAAGAAGAACCTGCATCTTTGCAGCTGTCGTTTTTTGTAAGCTTTACTGTTTAGAAATGTAAGCAATCTTTTTCTGTGTGCATGACCTTTTTCTGGATTTTTACCATTTATGTAAAAATCTTTGTATTGTTTGTAATTCAGATTAGTATATGTGGTGTTTAATCCTGAAGCTGCTCCTAAAGCTGTTAGGTGCCTATGTGTAAAAGGTGTGCTGCAAAAATTATGTTGCCCATGGCAAACAGCGTAGCTCTGTAGTCCAGAGCTGAAAAAGAAACTTATTCCAATTTACACGTGGCAACAATGTTTTTATCTTGGCACACTTTTTTACTCTCTCAAGACCTATGATACTACATATTGAGTGTGCAGAGACACCTAGTGGTAATTTATGTTCATGAATCTGTGTAACAGAGTTAAAGCTTCACTCCATGCAAGTAGCCAATTACATGGATACTGTTGAACATGCCAAAGGATTTGTAATTCAGCCAGTTTTGTGATTTGGCGAACCTTGCCAGGCGGTAGCACAGTCATGTCCTTGACCTTTGCTTCAGCAGTAGCTCAGTTTTGTCAAGAACACACTTCATAGTGGAGACTGAGGCCATCCCTGTGTTTACACTGTGATCCAGACACTCATGCAGGCTACCCACCAGCCTGCCCTGTCTGACTCTTTTGACACTCCGCCCTGCCCCTGCGTGGGGCAACCTGTGGCAAGTAACTCTTAAGGCCTGACTAGTAGCTCAGGACGAAATTTTGAGCCCTGGATTAATTTATGCAGTGAATAGAAGGGGGAACTTTTGTCATATTGCCTTTTTTTCTAACTTTTTGCTACATACAGTGGGGGAAAATAATTATTTGATCCCCTGTGGATTTTGTAGGTTTGCCCATTTACAAAGAAATGAAGGGTCTATCATTTTATCATAGGTGTATTTTAAATATTGACGGAATATCAACCAAAAATCCAGAAAAAACACATGATGCAAATGTTATAAATTTGTGTTGCAATTTAGTGCGTAAAAACAGAATTTTTGTAAAATCTTACCTGTAAAATTCCTTTCTCTGAGTCCTCCGACAGTCGCCGACTCCTCTAAGTCATCACTATTGGGTATTGACTTCCTATCCGTAGGAATAGCTAGGCATATAGACTTAGTCAAAAGACAAAAGGCATTAGCATATATACACCCATGGGGGCTGTCCCACTGGTCAATACCCCCCCTGCATCACCACTCCCAACTCAGTTTTACTTTGCCTAGCGTCAGGAATAGTCAGGCTTACCTTGTGCTGGGGCTTCAGTCTCAGCCTTCCCAATCTTTTATTTGATTTTCTTTGAAAATGTCAGTTTTTTTCTCTTACTTTACTAGCTGTTTATTTTGTCAGCTTCTAGTGTTAGTCTTCTCTTCGGATGAAGATGGATCATGCAGTGCTGGGATTCGGACTGACCGCCCTGGTTCTCCAGGGCACAGAGGGTCAGATGGACCCCCAGCCCGCCATCGAGCGTTCAGCTATGGTTCGCCCTGGCATTAAGAACTACCCATCCCTGTTCGCTGCAGGGATGCAGCCGTGAGGTGGCTACCTCACAGGACTCGTCTGCGATGCTGCAGCGTCATGTCCCTGGCTCACGGCACTCCCTGTCAGAGAGGACAGAGGTTTATCCGTGCATAGAGGCTCCCCCACGCCATCTGGTACTGGTAAGTACTTCTGTGTGGGGCCTCTGTCTGGGGTGGCAGTCTGTGTTGCTGTGTGTTCCCCATGTCTGTGCATGTGTGACTCCCTGTGCGATCCCTGCGGGGTTCGCTTGTGCAGATCTGTATGTTTGCCGGGGGTCCCTGTACCTGTGACACCTTAGGTGCATGTTTGGGGGTGCAGACATTTGTGCGGCGACCGCAGCGGTGCATTTTCGCGCGGTCCGCCATCTTTACTGTGAGCACACATGTATAGCTCCTCTGGGGCGATTGTACATGTCATTTTGGCGCCATCCTCTGCCATTTTGTGGGCAGTGGAACGATCGGTCCGACCGCATGTCGGCGGCCATTTTGGCGTAGCCTCCAATGCATTCCTATGGGGCAGCCATTTTCCCGGGGTCTGGCTTTAGTCCAGCCCTCTCCAGCAGCATTCCATCAGCAGCAAGGACACTGGTAGCAATGCTCTGCGGGCTCTGCAGGTTATCACTCTGTTTTCCCTCTGTATATCGCTTCTGGCTCAGCTTTCTTTTCTCCTTTGGGAGTCTTTCATCACTGTTGCAGTAGCGGTGGGCTGCGCACACCGCAGCGCTGTTAAAAGGGACAGTACATCTTTTTTGCACTGTAGTTGGTTTTCTGATAACTTGAGCTATGGATTCTCAGGAAAGCGAGTTTCCTCCAGCTCTAGTGGGGGGTCCCAGTTCTTCTGTGGCCCCGCTGCGCCCCGCGTTAATTGCGGTGGCGAATAAGGAACTGCTGATGTCTGAACGGGCTGCGTATAGGAGTCCCAGATTGTCTCTCTCCCTTCTGATTCAGATGGGGATTTGGCTGCTGCGAGCGTGTCCTTTTCAGGGTCCCGCTCATCCTTGGACCCCTTGGGGTCTGAGGGGGAGGCTGAGATGGAAGGGGTTGATGCCCCCTCCCCGGGGTCGCCTGCAGAACGGGCGACCATGGATGCTTTTGATTGTGTCTGTTAAGGACACCTTACATTTAGAGGATGAGCCCTGTCCTCCGGGCGTTGTGTCCCCGTTTGGGACGCACAGGACCCGCAAGTCTGCGCAGGTTTTTCCCTGCCCAGAAGAATTCCATGACACTGTTAATGAACAGTGGCGCACGTTAAAACGTCCATTCCTGGTACCTAGTCGGTTTGGGTTGCTTTATCCTTTTGATCCGGCTACGGACTCACGATGGTGTGTGCCTCCACATGTGGATCACACTGTGGCCGTGCTGAACAAGGCTACCTTGGTTCCTACTGAGGATGCCCCAGTTTTCCGGGGTCCCACGGACCGGCGGTTGGGGTCCCTATCTCGCCATTCCTATACGGTGGCGGGTTCATTGCTCAAACCTGTTTTCGCGTCCGTTCTGGTGGCTCAGGCGGCTGCTGATTGGACTAGGATGCTTAAGCGCAATCTTGTGTCGGCTGGTGTTACACCTGCCCGGCTACAATTGGTGGATCAAATCCACCAGGGAGTCATGTACTTGTGTGATGCAGTGGCTCTCTAGTGTCGCGGTGCTTCAACGGCGACTGATTTGGCTGAAGAGCTGGTCGGCCGACCAGTCATCAAGGGAGACGGTTGCTGATTCTCCCTATGCTGGCTCTCGCCTTTTTGGCGTGGCATTGGACACCCTGGTACCAGGCGTTACGGGGGGCATGTGCTCTATGATGCCCCAGAACCCGAAGAACAAGTCTTTTCGAGGCAGGCGGGGTTCTGCGTCTGGTTCTAATCGGGGGTCCTTTCGGGCCCATCCCTAGGGCAAGACCTTCCAGTCCCAGGGCACCCAGAAGAAGCCCTGGGCAGGTGAGCAGGAGTCCGGCAATGCCGGCTCGGCGGGTCAATCCGCCTCTACCTGAAGGGGCGCCCTCACCCATTTCAGGGGTGGGGGGGACGTTTGCGCGGTTTCCTCCAACCTTGGCTGTTCCGGCTATCGGACAGGTGGGTCCAGGAAATCGTTCGATCGGGCTTCCAGATCGAATTCCTTTCCCGGTCGGCGGACAGATTCTTTCCCTCCAATCTTCATCTGCTTCTGGGGCGTCTACAGGACTTGCATCACGCGGTGCAGGACCTGCTTGCTCAGGGAGTGATTGTCCCTCATCGGGACAGGTTTTGGGGGTTTTTATGTTCGAATCTGTTCACTGTGCCCAGGAAGGAGGGCAAAGTGCGTCCTATTCTGGACGTGCAAGTGCTGAACCACTTCGGGCGGGTTCGGGAGTTTCGAATGGAGTCTCTCCGTTCGGTTGTGGCCTCCTTGAGTCTAGGAGAATTCCTGGTTTCGGTAGATCTGAAAGATGCGTACCTGCACATCCCTATTTTCAAGGGTCATCAGCGGTACCTTAGGTTTGCTATCACAGAGGTTCACTTCCGGTTTGTGGCGTTACCTTTCGGTCTCGCTTCGGCACCCAGGGTGTTTACCAGGGTGTTGGACCGGTCCTGGGCCTACTGCGATCTGTCCGTCACGGTACAGACGCTCCAGGAGTTCGGATGGACCAACATTCAAAAATCAGCGTTGTCCCCGTCGCTTCGCCTTCCCTATCTGGGAATGGTTCTGGACTCTGCTCAGGCAAAAGTGTTTTTGCCGGAGGACAAGCTCCGGACTTTACGGGACGAACTCGTGTCCCTCAGGGACAATCCGTCCTAGTCACTCAGGACCTGCATGCAGGGCCTGGGGTTGATGGTGTCGGCCTTCGAGGCGATACCTTTTTGCCCAGTTCCACACGCGGGCTCTCCAGACGGAGATCCTGGTCAGGTGGGACAGACTTCCTCAGTCCTTGGATCTGGATGTCTCCTTGAGTCGCCAGACCAGATTGGCTCTTCTGTGGTGGATCCAGTCCCCGTCGGTGGCGGAAGGCAAGTCCTTCCGCCAGTTGGTATGGACAGCGGTTACCGCGGACGCCAGTCTGTCGGGCTGGGGTGGAGTCCTGGGCAACCTGTCTGCCCAGGGCACTTGGTCAGAGGAGGAGTCCTCCCTCCCGATAAATGTGCGGGAACTACGAGCGATAAAACTCTGTCTCTTCCAGTGGTCGGACCGTCTCCAGGGCCAGCCTGTTCGCGTACAGACGGACAATGCTACCGCGGTGGCTTACATCAACCACCAGGGGGGCACCAGGAGTGCTCGAGCGGCCCGGGAGGTGACCTACACTCTGTCTTGGGCCGAGACTCATGTCCCGGCGATCTCGGCAGTCCACATTCCGGGTGTGGACAATTGGCAGGCCGACTATCTGAGCCACCAGACTCTGGACCAAGGGGAATGGCCCCGGAGGTTTTTCAGATGCTGTGTGCGAGGTGGGGATCTCCAGACGTGGATCTGTTCGCATCCCGGCTAAATCGAAAGGTGGAAAGGTTTGTGGCAAGAACGCGCGACCCGTTGGCGGACGCCTCGGATGCGTTGGTGGCCCCTTGGCATCAGTATCATCTGATGTACGCCTTTCCTCCGATTCAGTTACTGTCCCGGTTCCTTCGCAGATTGTCTCGGAACCGCACATGGTGATTCTGGTGGCACCAGACTGGCCTCGCCGGTCCTGGTACGCTGATGTTGTTCACCTGGTAGTGGCGCCTCCGTGGCGTCTGTCTCTGCGGGAAGATCTCCTGTCTCAAGGTCCGATCTTCCATCCTGCTTTACAGTCGCTGGCTTTAACGGCCTGGCTGTTGAGACCCAGGTCTTGAAGGACAAGGGTCTATCCCCTGAGGTCATCCCTACCCTGATCAAGGCTAGGAAATCCTCCTCTGGTAAGATCTATTACCGTACCTGGAAAGCCTATTTCACCTGGTGTGAGTCCAGGGGGTTCTCCCCTCGTTCTTACTCGGTGTCGATAATCTTGGCTTTTCTCCAGTCTGGAGTGGACCAGCGCCTGGCGCTGGCCACGATAAAGGGCCAGGTGTCTGCTCTGGCTATCCTTTTCCAGCGCCCTGTGGCGTCTCATTCCTTGGTGCGCACTTTCATTCAAGGTGTGCGACATCTGGCTCCTCCCTGGAAGGAGCCTTTACCTCCATGGGACTTGAACTTGGTTCTGTCTGCGTTACAGTGTTCTCCCTTTGAAAACATCAGGGAGATATCGTTGCCTCTGCTGTCTAAGAAGGTTGCCTTTTTAGTGGCGATCACTTCGGCTCGCAGAAGTGTTGGAGCTGGCGGCGTTGTCTTGCCGCTCCCCTTACTTGATCATTCACAAGGATAAGGTGGTTTTGCGACCACCCCCATCCTTCCTTCCCAAGGTGATCTCTGAATTTCACCTTAATGAGGACATTGTTCTGCCTTCGCTTTGTACGAAGCCTAAGCATCCAAAGGAGATTGCTTTGCATTCCTTAGATGTTGTCAGGGCGATCAGGGTTTACCTGTCGTCTACGGAATCCTTTCGGAAGACTGATTCCCTCTTTGTCCTTCCTGAGGGATCTCGGAAGGGCATGGCTGCGTCCGCAGCAACTATTGCCAAATGGATCAGACAGACCATTGAGCAGGCTTATGCTTTGAAGGAACGGGTTCCACCCTTCCCTGTTAAGGCGCACTCTTCTAGATCTGTGAGTACGTCCTGGGCCTATTGGCATCGGGCCTCGGTGGCCCAGGTGTGCAAGATTGCGACTTGGGCGTCGGTGCACATTTTTTCCAGGTTCTACAAAGTAGACGTTCTGGCATCAGATGCTTCTTTAGGCCGCAAAGTTCTCAGTGCAGCTGTGCCATGATGGACCCTTGAATTTTTTCTCTGGGTCCCTGGCTGTTGGCATTTGCTTTCCTGGGCTGTTGCTCCTGTTGAGCATTGTTTTTTTCTGTTGCCCAGTTGGTTCTTACGGTGCATGTAAGATTCCTTTCTCTGATGTGGGTACTGCGTTGCCTTTTCTATGGTTGCGTCTCCCACCCCTCATGTCTATACTGCTTTGGGACATCCCAATAGTGATGACTTGGAGGAGGCGGCGACTGTCGGAGGACTTAAGAGAAAACGGAATTTTTGTAAAATCTTACCTGTAAAATTCCTTTCTCTGAGTCCTCCGACAGTCGCCGCCCCCGCCCCTCTTTTGGGGTTCTTATACCTACTGCTATGCTACCAAACTGAGTTGGGAGTGGTGATGCAGGGGGGGTATTGACCAGTGGGACAGCCCCCATGGGTGTGTATATGCTAATGCCTTTTGTCTTTAGACTAAGTCTATATGCCTAGCTATTCCTACGGATAGGAAGACCATACCTAATAGTGATGACTTAGAGGAGGCGGCGACTGTCGGAGGACGTAAGAGAAATAAGTATTTTATCCCCAAGCAAAACATGACTTAGTACTTGGTGGAGAAACCCTTGTTGGCAAGCAGAGGTAAGACATTTCTTGCAGTTGGTTACCAGGTTTGCTCACATCCCAGGAGAGATTTAGGTCCACTCTTATTTGCAGATCTCCTCTAAATCCTTTAAGGTTTCTTGGCTGTTGCTTGGCAACTGGAAGTTCAGCTCCCTCCATAAATTTTCTTTAGGATAAGGGTCTGGAGACTAAGGCTATGGAGTGGCCTAGCCAATGTGCTTTTTCTTGAGCCACTTCTTTGTTGCCTTGGTGGTTTGTTTTGGGTCATTGTCATGCTGGAAGACCAATCCACGACCCATCTTCAGGGTTCTCTTTGAGGATTGTACTGTCCTAGGCTGGTATCGTGAGCCGCGTGGTAACGCCCTTACGCGTATCGTCATAGGACTTCGTCAGAGGGCATGCCCTCTGACGATACGCGTAAGGGCGTGACCACGCGGCTCATGATACTAGCCTTGGACAGTACATTACCTCCTCTACATCGGGGACACACTGCGGGACGGTGAGCCGGTTGGAGATGCAGGTGATCGTCAATGATTTGATATGTGGAATGTTTTTATTGTCCATGTAAGTGCATTTTGTGAAGGGGGGTTTTGTTAAAGGGATCAATAAAATTTCACAAGTTACACTATGAGCGATCCTTCCCTTTCTTCCATGATTTATTGATTGGCGGTTTTACATTCATCTGGAGAGATCCTTCTTAAACTCTACCTGCTAAGTACCAGGGCCAGCCAGTTTTGAGGAATGTCTTCCATCAGGAGATCCATCCTGGTTGATTAGGATCATGTTTTCTATGGGCTTGTGAAAATCTGCTTTTTGGGGAGTGCAACTCTTAAGGGGAGAGGGTTTCACTAGGTGTGGTGACGGCTTTACATCTAGCTTCAGCAACCTGCACCTGTTTGTTTCACCAATCAGTGACTTTGTATCCACTGCTTCCTGGTTCATGATATGGACTCTTTTCTTGCATGGACTTTATATTGCAACATTACTTATCATTGCTGCTAATGCTGGTCTTCTCTTTGGGGAAATTGGCATTTTATTTTAGCCTCAAAACATTGTTTCCACCTCCGTGCTTGACTGTAAGGAGGGTGTTCTTAGGATCATAGTCAGTGTTTTTTTTTTTTTTTTTTTCCCTTCAAACACGGCGAGTCAAGTTAATGCCAAAGAGCTTAATTTTGGTCTCATCTGACCACAGCACTTTCTCCTGATCCTCTGAATCATTTAGCTGTTCATTGGCAAACTTCAGATGTGCCTTCTTAAGGAGGGTGACATTACGGGCGCTGCAGGATTTCAATCCATGGTGTCCTATTGTTACCAATGCTTTGTTTGACTGTGGTCCCAACTGCCTTGAGATCATTCACAGGCTCCTCCCGTGTAGTTCGGGCTAATCCCATACTTTTCTCATGATCATCCTTACCCCATGACGCAAAATCTTGCATGGTGCTCCGGACATAGGGCGATTGATGGTTATTTTGTATTTTTTTCCATTTGCGAATAATCACCCTAACAGTTGTCTCCTTCTCACCAAGTCTCTTACTGACGGTCTTGTAGCCCATTCTTGTGCAGGTCTACAGTCCTGTCCCTGACATCCTTTGACAGCTCTATGGTCTTGCCCATGATGGTGGGTTCGAATGGAAGAAAGAGACTATTTTTTTACACGGCCGGCTGTCACATAAGTGGTCCCAGTGGGAGATTCGCCACGGGATCACTTTTATGGGCGGCAGGAGAGGTGCAAACCCCCCCTCCTGCCGCTTCCTGGTCCTTTTCCCTGCGTACCTGTTGGTAGCGTGAAAACGATCCGGTCCGTTGTAGTCCTAGGCAGGAAGTCGCGTGAGGGCAGGATGGCTCCCACTCGACTCTTTGGCCTTGGAGGACTGGAGCGACGTCTCTTCCTCCAAACGGCCTTTTTTTTTTCCAAGGGGTAGATGTGAGATCTGAGGTCTTTTTTTGACCCCGGATCTCACATTAGAGAAGACCTGATTTTTTGTGCTAAAAGTGGTACATTGTTTTGCATGGAAATGTTTTTTTATATTTTAGGCCTGTAATTCTAATAATAATACCCACTTAAATCTGTCCAAACAAGTCTAGTAGACATCCCGGGTATGATAAAGTTTGAAACACAAAATCATAAATTATAATAACCTCTCTAGCGGTATTCCCGAGTGTCGCTCGGGGTTAATATAGAGTACCAAAAGCAGTAACCCCGAGCCACACTCAGGATTACCCCACAATAAAACTCGCCTTCCCCCTGCAATCCCCTGCCGTCCTCCAGCCATCCTCCAGCCATCCTCCCGCTGTCCTCCTGTGTGCTCGGCTAATGCCGGTGTTCCGTGAAAAAACCATACCCGTAAAAAATCCATACCCTCGTCACTTCCGGTGCACCTACGTCTGCACCTACGTCATTGAACAGCTGAGGGCCTGACAAGTGCTCCTCTGCAACATGAGTCATCTCCGCTCCTATCCCTTTCACTTCCCTGATCTCGGCTAATATAAAAGCGGATCCCTGAGCTGAGATCTCCCTCATTTAGATTTCATACACCCGCCGCCGCTTTTATATTTATTAGCCGAGATCACGGAAATGACAGGGATAGGAGCGGGGATGGCTCATGTTGCAGCCCAGCTGTTTTAATGTGCCCACCGCAAGTGTAACGTTACACACACTACCGTGAAAAATCCATACCCTCCGAGCATGCGCACTTGTCAGCTCCTCAGCTGTTCAATGATGTATCCGGGGCTTTGAGCATGCGCACTGCTACGCTGCTCAGCTGTTCCTGACAGGAAGTGACGTGGGTATAGATTTCTCAAGGGGTATGGTTTTCTAACGTTACACCGGCACCTTTCTTCCGGCTCCCTTCCCTGTGAGCGTCGCAACGCCGAGGGGTGGAACCGGCGGTAATTTCAAAAATGTAAATACACCAAATGACATGATACAAAGTTGTGATCCTAACGGATTACACTGTATCATGCCATTTCACCATTTACAGTGTAATCCGTTAGGATAACAACTTTGTATCATGTCATTTGGTTTATTTACATTTTTTAATTTGCCGCCGGTTCCACCCCCTGCGTCGCAACGCACGCAGGGAAGGGAACCCGGAAAACAGGTGCTGGCAGCGGCTGAGGACAGCGGGAGGATGGCTGAAGGACGGTGAGGAATCGCAGGGGAAGGTGAGTTTGATTCTGGGATAATCCTGAGTGTGGCTCGGGGTACCACTTTTGGTGCACTATTTAACCCCGAGCCACACTCGGGAATACCGGTAGGGAGGTTAAAGGGACAGTGAAAAAATGAAAAATAAAGGTAAAATAAGAAAAACAAATTGAAAGCACCCTGTCCCACCGAGCTTGCACATAGAAGCGAACGCATACGCAAGTCGCGCCCACGTACGTAAACGATGTTCAAACCACACGTGAAGTATCGTTACGATTGTTGGAGCGAGAGCAATATTTCTAGCCCTAGACCTCCTCTGTAACTCTAAACTTGTAACCTGTACAAATTTTTAAAGCGTTGCCTATGGAGATTTTGAAGTACCAAAGTTTGTCGCCACTCCACGAGCAGGCGCCATTTTGAAGCATGACATGTTTGGTATCAATTTTTCTTGGCGTAACTTTTTTTCCTCTTTCACAATTGGGCTAACTTTACTGCTTATTTTAAATGCAAAAAAGTGTTTTTGTTTTCCAAAAAATTGTTTGAGGGTTTATTATCTCCGGGGCCAATCTTCCGTCTGGCTTTACGATCACTGGCTTGCTGGCTTGGCTGTTGAAGGACCAGAGGATTGTCTGCTTCAGTGATCCCCACCCTGCGTAAAGCGTGGGAAAAATCATATGAGAAAGTTGTGTATTGCGTGGTGTGAGTCTCCTTGGGCTCCCCCTCGCTCTTACTCGGTGGCCGTATCTTGGCTTCCTTCAACGGGGAGTTGATCAAAAGTTAGCCTTGAGTACTGTCAAGGATCAGGTTTCGGCTTTGGCAATTTTTTTCCAAAAGCCGTTGGCCGCCCGCTCCCTGGTCCGTAATTTCTTCCAGGGGGTGCCACACTTGGTTCTTCTGGTGCGACCTCCCTCACCAACTGGGGACCTTGATTTGGTGCAGTCGGATCTTCAAGACCCTCCTTTTGCGAGTATTGAGGGTATCCCCTGCCTACCTTATTACAGAAGGTGGCCTTCTTGGTTGCTGTCACTCTGCACGCAGGGTGTCGGCGCTGGCGACTTTGTCCTGTCGTTCTCCCTATATGTTGGTTCGTGGGGCCAGTTGGTACTTTGTCAGGATCCGTCCTTCCCTCCGAAGGTGGTTTCTAGTGTTCACTTGCACGAGGACATTGTATTGCCATCTTGTGTCCTAAGTCCCCTCATCCTACGGAATGTGCACTGCATACTCTGGTTAGAGTTTGAGCACTTGAGGTGTACTTGGCGACTACTGAGTCTTCCCGTAAGTCGGGTTCGCTCTGTGCTCACAGATGGCCCAAGAACAGGGCTGCCTGCGTCTGCTGCGACTGTTTCCAGGTGGATCGGACAGTCGATGGTGCAGGCTTCTTCAATTAGGGGTCAGGTCCTACCTTTCCCTGTTTCAGTGCTTTCTACTCGGGCGCCTAGTGCTTCCTGGGCTTTTCGCCATACAGGCATCTGTGCTTCAGGTTGCAAGTCGACTACCTGGTCGTTTGTTCACACCTTTACCACGTTTTATAAGGTGGATGTGCTGCCATCTGCAGATGCCTCTTTTTGGCCGCAAGGTTTTTTGCTGGCTGCTGTTTGGACGGCTTTTGGCCTTCCTTGAGGGTGTTTACTGTTTGTTTCAGGTGTGCCTCATCTTTTGTTCTGAGTCCTATATTGCCTGGTTCGCTATGTTTAGCCTTGGGGACTTTTCTGCTGTTCCCACCCCTCATTTTATGGCATTGCTTTGGAACGTCTGATATGAATCAGAGAGCGCTGTCTGTCAATGATAGAGAAAACTGGATTTTTGACTTACCGTAAAATCCTTTTCTCTTAAAGCGGAGTTCCACCCAAAAGTGGAACTTCCGCTTTAGGGAGTCCTGACCCCCCGACATGCCACATTTGGCATGTCATTTTTTGGGGGGGGGAGCGGGTACCTAGTTTTGACAGGTACCCGCTCCCACTTCCGCTCGGAGCGCCGCGGCGCCCTGAGCGGAAGTTCTCCTCTCCCCCTCCCTCCCTGCAATCTTCTGGGACACGTCAGAGGTCCCAGAAGATTGCCGGCCAATCACGGTGCGCAGCGCGACTCGCGCATGCGCAGTGGGTACCCGGCTGTGAAGCCGCAAACTGTAACAGCCGGGTGCCCACAGCAGTGATGCCGAGGGAGAGGATCGAGGCTTCCGGAGGCCGCATCGCTGCACCGTTGGACAGGTGAGTAAATGGCTGGAACTCCGCTTTAAGTTCATTGACGGACGCAGTACCCGCCTCTCTATTTTGAGTGGGGTTGCTGTTACTTTCTGACACTGCTTTGATACAAAATTTACATCCTATGCAGAAAGAGAGAGGGGGTACCCTCTGGGACTGCCCATAGGCGTAGCCAGAACTTTTTTTTTCTGCCTAGTGCCCTACTCCTGTAGGGGGCAGTATAACCCTACTGATATGAATCGGAGAGAACTGCGTCCGTCAATCAACTTAAGAGAAGGATTTTCCGGTAAGTCAAAAATCCATTTTTTTTTTTTTTTTTTTTTTTGGAAAGCATTATTATTCAACACAAGCTCACAAATAGTATCAGAATAGATAGTACATATCTCATATAGAAAGTTATCAAAAGGCATACACAAAAACAGTAGTCGTAATCATTATCCATGGGATAGCAAGTTTCCCTCTCACATAGCCACCCAATAATACCATGTTTAACACCATTGTCACAGATTGAGGATACCCTTTTTTCTCTTACGTCCTCCGACAGTCGCCGCCTCTTCATATTCGTCACTAATGGGGGTTATTGACCTTTGCTCCGTAGGAGTAGTTAGGCAACAGAATATATTAATATCAAAGCTTTTAGCATATCCCACCAACAGGGGGTGGTCCCCTCAGTCCATACCTCCCTGCTTCCTGCATTTCCAACTCAGTTTCTAATGCCTAGCTCAGGAGTAGGTTGGGCTGTTCCTGTGCTGGGGCTCTTAGTCTCAGCTTCTTTTCTCTTTTTGATTTTATTTGAAGTTTTTTCTCTTTCTTTTACTTAGCTGTTTATTTTCAGCGTTAGTTTCTTCTGATGAAGATGATCGTGCGGAGCTGGGTCTCAGTCTGGCCACCCTGGATCCCAGGGCTCAGGGCCAGGGGCTTCCCAGCCTGCCATTGAGCGTTCAGCTTAGGTTTTGCCCTGGCACATTGAACGACCCATCCCTGTTCGCTGCAGGGATGCTATCGGTGAGGTGGCTACCTCACTGGACGCCATTGCGGTTTCGCACCGCAGTTCCGCTGCGTCATGCTTGCGACACTCCCTGTCAGTGCAGCGGTTTGGTCGCTGGAGCAGGCTCCCCACGCCATCCGGACTGGTAAGTGTAACTCTATGTGGGGACCTGTCTATTTGGGTGTCAGTCTGGGACTGTGTGACCCTGCATGTCTGTGTGGCTGCTGTGCTCCCTGTCAGTTCCTGTGTGGACTTGCTGCCTGTGTGTGGGCTGTGAAGGGGGGGGCTCTCCCGCTCTGCTGGGTGTCATAGTGAAGCAGTCAGATTTTAGGCATGCTGTGCGGTGATTGCTGCGGCGATCCGCCATTTTTTTGAGGCAAAATCATGGTGGCAGGTCCTGTGAGGTAATGTACGGCGTTTTTGGCGCCAAACGCCGCCATTTTGATCGGCGATCGATCAGGCCACATGTCGGCGCCATGTTCTATTTGCCCAAGGATTCCTCAACCGAGCGGCCATGTTTGTGTAGCCTTGCATAGGCTTCATAGGGGCGGTCAGTCTTGCATCACTTCCTTTTGCTCTGGGACAGCGATCGGTGCAGCAGCCTGTGTGATCTCTCCAGGTTTTTATATTTCCTTTTTTCCTGTATTCCTTGCCCAGTTTCTTGTCCCTGTGGGGGTCGGTGTATTCAGTGGGTGCGGTGGGCTACGCTCGCCGCGATCTTAAAGGGACAGTACCCCTTTATTACTTATTTTGCTGGGGCATGGATTCTCAGGATTGCAAGTTTCCTCCCACCTTGGTGGGGGGCCAAGGGGCTGCTGCTTCCCCCAAGGGGGGCTGATCTGGCCACTATTGTGACAAACTTAGCTGCTTAAGTGCAGATGCTGGTGGCTGATCGATCCACAAAACGGCCCAGGGTGTCTATTTCCTCTGATTCAGAGGGCGATGGGGCTGCTATGGCTGGAGTGCCCTTCTCGGGGTCTCACTCATCCCTAGACCTTGTGGGGTCTGACGGGGAGGCTGAGGTGGAAGGGGTTGATAATTCTCCCCCTGGCTCGTCTGAAGAGCTTGCACTCATGGATGAGTTGGTTGCTTCTATCAAACAAATGCTGCATTTGCAGGATGAACCATGTCCTCCTGCTTTGATGTCCTCTTATGGGACGCAAAGGAAACGCAAAACATCGCAGGTTTTTCCTTGCTCTACGGAATTTCAGCGCGCGGTTGATGAGCAATGGCGCAATTTAAAGAAGCCTTTTGCTGTGCCGAGTAGGTTCAAGCTGCGTTATCCCTTTACACCAGCTACTGATGAGCATTGGTGTGTGCCGCCTCAGGTGGATCACGCGGTGGCGATTTTGAATAAATCAACTGCGATCCCTGCTGAGGACCCGACGGACAGGAGGTTGGAATCTCTGGCCCGTCATGCTTATACGGTTGCTGGCTCTATGCTGAAGCCTATTTTTGCTTCCATTATGGGAGCCCAGGCTATTGCGGATTGGACGCAGGTGCTCAGGCGCACTCTGGTGGCTGACTCTGCCCCGCCGACAACTTTGGCTATGGTGGATCAGATTCATCAGGGTGTCATGTATTTGTGTGATGCGGACTTGGATTTAGTCCCTTTGGCTGCGCGTCTTTCTAGTGTGGCGGTCTTGAACCGTCGCCTGATATGGCTGAAATGTTGGTCTGTTGACCAATCTTCCCGCAAGACTTTAGCTAATTTGCCCTACGCGGGATCTCGCCTTTTTGGCGAATCTTTGGATACTCTGATAAAGGGTATTTCTGGGGGTAAAGGCACTCTCTTGCCCCAATCTCACAAGAATAAGTTTGTTCGTGGTAAGAATGCCTCATTTAGGCCCTCTCAGGGGTCCTTTCGTGCCTTTCGGTCGCACTATAAGGGCAAGCCCTTCAAAGGCCAAGGCTCCCAGAAGAAGCCGTGGACGGGTAAGCAGAAGTCCGGCCAGTCCGGATCCGCTGCCCATAACAATGCGGCCTGAAGGGGCGCCCTCACCCATTTCTGGGGTGGGGGGACGTTTGCTCGGTTTTCTTCGACCCTGGCTGGACCGCGTTCGGGACAGGTGGGTTCAGGAAATCGTTCGATCTGGATACAAGATCGAGTTTCTCTCTCGGCCGGCGAGCAGATTTTTCCCCTCAAACCTTCAGCTGACTCCGGAGCGCTTGCAGGATCTGCACCTGGCGGTGCGGGACCTGCGGGCCCAGGGAGTGGTGGTTCCGGTGCCTCATCGGGACAGATTTCGGGGGTTCTATTCCAATCTGTTCACTGTGCCCAGAAAGGAGGGCAAGGTACGTCCGATTCTGGACTTGAAAGCTCTGAACCGCTTTGTGCGGGTTCGCAAGTTCCGCATGGAATCCCTGTGATCAGTGGTGGCTGCCCTGGTTCCGGGGGAATTCATGGCCTCCATCGACTTGAAGGATGCATACCTTCACATCCCCATTTTCGAGGGTCACCAGAGGTACCTTCGATTTGCCATTGCGGAGGATCATTATCAATTCGTGGCGTTGCCCTTTGGTCTCGCTTCGGCTCCGCGGGTTTTCACCAAGGTGCTTGCGCCGGTTCTGGCCTTATTGAGGGCCCAGGGCATTTCTGTCCTGGGGTATCTGGACGATATCCTGATTCGGTCCGCGACCAGTCAGGGCCTGGTGAACGACCTGTCCATCACGATGCAGACTGCAGGAATTCGGCTGGACGATAAATTTTCCAAATTTAACGTTGTGTCCGTCGGTTCGTCTTCCCTACCTGGGGATGATTCTGGACTGTGTTCAAGCAAAGGTCTTCCTGCCGGAAGACAAGCTTCGGACACTTCAGTGCGAAGTCAGGTCCCTCAGGGACAATCAGTGCTCGTCCCTCCGGATGTGTATGAGGTGTCTGGGATTGATGGTTTCGGCCTTCGAGGCGATTCCCTTCGCCCAGTTTCACACACGGGAGCTTCAGGCGGAGGTCCTAGCCAAGTGGGATGGGCATCCGCAATCTCTGGATCTGCGGCTGTCGTTGAGCCATCTCACCCGAAGGGGTCTTTTGTGGTGGCTCCAGTCCCCGGTGATTCTGGTGGCACCGGACTGGCCTCGCCGGTCTTAGTATGCAGATCTCGTGAATTTGGCGGTCGACGCTCCGTGGCGTCTGCCACTTCGAGAAGATCTCCTGTCTCAAGGACCGATATTCCATCCTGCTTTACAGTCGCTGGCTTTAACGGCCTGGCTGTTGAAAGCCAGGTCCTGAAGGATAGGGGTCTTTCCCCTGAGGTCATTCCCACTTTGATCAAGGCTAGGAAGGCCTCTTCGGGGAAGATTTACTACCGTACTTGGAAGGCTTACTTTGCCTGGTGTGAGTCCAGGGGGTATTTCCCTCGCTCGTACTCGGTGTCGAGAGTGTTGGCTTTCCTTCAAACGGGCGTGGACCAGCGTTTGGCGTTGGCCACGATTAAGGGTCAGATTTCTGCGCTGGCCGTTCTTTCAACGCCCTGTGGCGTCTAACTCTTTGGTTAGCACCTTTGTTCAAGGGGTGCGACATTTGGTCCCTCCTAGGAGGGAGCCTGTGCCTCCATGGGATTTGAACCTTGTTCTGTCCGTGTTGCAACATGCTCCTTTTGAAAATATCAGGGAGATCTCGTTGTCTCTGTTGTCCAAGAAGGTTGCCTTCTTGGTGGCGATCACTTCGGCTCGCAGGGTGTCGGAGCTGGCGGCCTTGTCCTGCAAATCTCCGTATTTGGTGATTCACTTGGATAAGGTGGTCTTGCGACCTAACCCGTCTTTTCTTCCGAAGAGGATCTCGGAATTTCACCTCAATGAGGATATTGTTCTGCCTTCGCTTTGCGCGAAGCCTAAGCATCCGAAGGAGGTGGCTTTGCATTCCTTGGATGTTGTTAGGGCGATCAGGGTTTACCTGTCATCAACTAAATCCTTTCGCAAGTCGGATTCTCTCTTTGTCCTTCCTGAGGGACCTCGGAAGGGCATAGCGGTGTCGGCTGCGACCATCGCCAAATGGATCAGACAGACCATTGTGCAAGCCTATGCTTTGAAGGGGAAGGTTCCTCCTTTTCCTGTGAAGGTGCACTCTACCAGGTCTCT
The DNA here is from genome assembly GCF_965119305.1 of Pelophylax lessonae. Lineage (NCBI taxonomy): Eukaryota > Metazoa > Chordata > Amphibia > Anura > Ranidae > Pelophylax > Pelophylax lessonae. Next base: position 230,713,456 of record NC_138768.1, read on the forward strand.
GAGTACGTCTTGGGCCTATCGTCATCAGGCTTCTGTGGCCCAGGTGTGTAAGGCGGCGACTTGGTCGTCCATTCACACCTTCTCAAAATTTTACAAAGTGGATGTTCAGGCATCGGCAGATGCTTCCTTTGGCCGTAAAGTTCTTAGTGCGGCGGTGCCTTAGGGTCCCTTGTTTGGGCCCTTGGCTGTTGGGGTGTTTTTACCCCTAGGTTACTTGTTTTTTCCTGGGTTGTTGCTCCTGTTGAGCACGTTTTTTCCTGTTGCCCAGTTGGTTCTCTTACTTTGGTAAGGTTCCTTTCTCTGATGTGGGTACTGCGTTGCTTTAGGCGCGGCTGCTTTTTTCCCCACCCCTCATGTCTACACTGCTATGGGACGTCCCCATTAGTGACGAATATGAAGAGGCGGCGACTGTAGGAGGACGTAAGAGAAAACGGAATTTTTGTAAAATCTTACCTGTAAAATTCCTTTCTCTGAGTCCTCCGACAGTCGCCGCCCCCGCCCCTCTTTTGGGGTTTATGTACTCTACTGCTATGCTACTGAAACTGAGTTGGAAATGCAGGAAGCAGGGAGGTATGGACTGAGGGGACCACCCCCTGGGGGTGGGATATGCTAAAAGCTTTGATATATTCTGTTGCCTAGCTACTCCTACGGAGCAAAGGTCAATAACCCCCATTAGTGACGAATATGAAGAGGCGGCGACTGTCGGAGGACTCGGAGAAAGGAATTTTACAGGTAAGATTTTACAAAAATTCTTTTTTTTTTTTTATTTTTTTTTTGTACCATCTCCTGTAATAACCAATAACCGTATGCTGAAACTTCAAAACAGAACCTCGTCTTCCATCCCAAAACAAAAGTATTTCAAAATGTAAGACTAGTCCAGGGGAGGAAACCCACCCCCCCTATATTCCGTCCATTGGGCAATACCAGAATTCCTACCCAGATCCTTTTAAGCATATTCCCTTCCTCTCAGGGCTATTGTTTGTATCTCACATATCCACCTCTCTCTCCAATGTATCAGTAGAATCCACCCATCTATACCAGATCTATCTGAACTTCTTGGAGGATCCCCGTGCCTCGTTTGTCACACAGCTTCTTCTTAAAGTTTTTACTAAACTCACAACAGTAAAATCAGTCTGTATATGCAGTAAAGCATGCTGGTTATACTCACTGTGGAGCCTAAGGGGTTATTCCTCCTGCATTAATCCTCTGCATTGTGTAAAAGGCTGTTTCATCCTGAATGCACAGATCCTCCTCTTCTTGCATTGTCCCCATAACATGTCCACATAAGACAGTTACTGAAGCCAGGCTGCACATGCTCAGTATGGTGTGTATTGCTAGAGCGTTTTTTTTTTTTCTTGGGAGAGTGCATGTGATCAGCACAGGGCCAATCAGCACTGTCTAGACAGAGGGTCAGCGGTCCTGCGTCCTGATAGAACAGCAAGTGCAGTATGAAAACTCCTTTTACAAGCTTTAACCAGGCACTGATAGAAGTCACAAGACTGCTATATACTGCTGATGCAAAAAGGTGTTTAGCAGTTTAGATTTACTAAAATAATTGCATTTCCATGTTCTGTGTACTGTGTGAGACCAAATATAGTGAATGCAGGGTCCTGGGCTTAGTAACCCTCTAAAACCTTCAATATCAGGCCTGCACTTCTGTGGCGCAATCTCCATTTACACTTCCCGCCCCAAACTCCTCTTTGAATCGCACACACATGCGTACATTTAGGGGGCACATTTCCAAAATGCCTTTAAACAGTGCGTTGGATGTTCCCACATGAGCCAGAGACAGGGCCATTCTATGGCCAGCATTTGATGACCTACAGCAGTGGTCCTCAACCCTGGTCCTCAGGGCCCACTAACAGGCCAGGTTTGCAAGATAACTGAAATACATCCCAGGTGATATAATTTGCTGCTCAGTGATTGCAGTACTCTAGTCTGCATCTCCCCAAGGTAATACTTAAAATCTGGCCTGTTAGTGGGCTCTGAGGACTGTAGTTGAGGACCACTGACCTACAGTGAGTACACCCCTCACATTTTTGTAAATATTTTATTATATATTGACAGACGCAGCTCCATATTCTTCTTAACCGTTGGGTTATGCTGCCCCCTACAGGAGTAGGACACTAGGCAGGAAAAAAACTTTACCACGCCTATGGGGCAGTCCCTGAAGGCATACACCCACTCAATTTGCTAAAGGATTCCGTTGTTTCTGCCTAGTTTAGGAGTAGGACCTATTTCCTGGGTTGTTTTTTTTTTTTTTTTTTTTTTTTTTTTTTTATTATAAAGAGAACTTTGTTAATTTTAATTTTTTTAGCTAGTTATGTTACTGAGAGAACTGCAATCAACCCTGCACACGCTCGGTGGCCGGACTGGGAGACCTTAAGGATCTAGGATATCCAGTCTGATACCCAGTCCGGCCAGCGAGCGTGTGCAGGGTATAGCTCCGCACTAGGTCTCAACTACAGAACCCCAATAGACGGGGCCTGGCCCGCGAGTGAAACACCTCGCCAGGACGTGCACGACCTGGTTTGGCCTGAGTCACAGCGTTGACCGTCAGCACCCCCACCCCGAGTGGAGCGGTAGTCTGATTGTCATTGGTGTGGTAACTAGTGTTCCCCCCCCCCCCATAGCTCTTGCGGTCTCGGGGTGGACGTGGTTCCCCCTCCTTGGGATGGTTGGACCCCTGGGTTCCCCTCCTTTCCCCCAGGTCTTTTAACAGTCACTGTGGTCTTTTGGCCCCAAACTACCCACATGCCCCCCATCCCGGGATTAGGTAGGAGCTGGCTTTGCCACTTGCTCCAGTTAGGGGGGGTGGATGCGGTTGTTGCTGACTGGGCTGTCCTGATCACACAGGGGGGTCTTTGAGCAAATTCCCAGCCCCCTGGGGCTTAGTGACTGGGACAGGGATGTCCTTTGGGCTCCCTGCTGTGGTTATAGGCTTGGGGGAGGGAGGGGATGCGTCTTCATCCACGGGTCTGCACTTCACGTGTCTGGGTCGGGCCAAAAATGTAGTCCTTGGCTTTGCGGCCTATTTGCAGCTGTTCGGGTACCTTACCAAGCTGACCGAGTGCCTGACCGAGCTGAACGGTGGATGCCTCACGCAGTTAGATCTGGCAATAAATTGAGGGAGCGGCTTGCGGCCTACTCTTGGCTGATGGAGCTGGCTGTCTGCGTAACTGACCAGGCTGTCTGAGCTCCTAACCGAGCTGCTGACGGCGGACTCTCGACCGACTCGGGCCCCAAATTTAGGCCGCGGCTTTGCAGCCTACTTGCGGCTGGCTGACCGAGCTGTTGACCAGGCTGTTTAAGCTGGTGACCGGGGTGATAGAGCAGTGGATGGGCATCCGCCCCTCACCCATATCTGGGGTGGGGGGACGTCTTCGTTTTCTGTCCGGAAGCAAGGACCTCCTTGATTCAGGACAAATGGGCCCACAAGCTGCTAAGATCGGGTTACAAGATCGAATTCAGGTCCCAACCGTCAGACAGATTCTTCCCATCTAACTACGCCTATCTTCAGATCCGTTAAGTGATCTACAAGAGGCGGTACAAGATCTGCTGTCGCAAAGGGTGATTGTGCCAGTTCCCTCTCAGGAATGCTTTCAAGGGTTTTGTTCAAACCTGTTTACTGTTCCCAGGAAAGAAGGGATATTGCGTCCAGTTCTGGACTTTAAGGCTCTGAATCGCTTTGTGCGGGTACAGAGGTTTCTAATGGAGTCCATTCGTGCAGTATTGACGTTCCTACACCAAGGGGACTTTTTGGCCTCTATCGATATTGAGGACGCATATCTGCACACCCCTATTTACGCTGGACACCAGCGTTTTCTTCGCTTCGCTGTAGGAGTGGAACATTATCAATTTGTTGCGTTACCCTTTGGTCTTGCCTCTACCCCCAGGGTCTTCAGCAATGTGTTGGCTCCAGTATAGGCATTACTGTGACAGCGGGGGATTGCGGTACTAGGGTACCTGGACGATCTCTTAAGAGCAGACTCCCACTCAGTTCTGGTGGGATGTCTGTCAATCACTGTACAGACTCTGCAAGGGTTGGTTGGACCATCAATTTCAGAAAATCTGCATCTGGTCCCAGCCTCCAAAATGGTTTATCTGGGACGGATTCTGGACTCTGCAAGGGTGTTTCTTCCCCTGGAAAAGCTGCAAAAGTTGCAGAGGGCGATTCGGTTGCTGTTATATTGCGACTTGTGTGCAAGCTCTAGGCCTGATGGTGTCTACCCTCGGGGCAGTTCCGTTTGCCCAGTTACATACGAGACCACTGCAAAGGGGTATTCTTGTCAAGTGGAACAAGGATCCAAAATCTTTGGACAGTCTGATTTGGTTGAGTCAAAACGCAAGAAGTGCTCTTCTGTGGCGGCTCCATTCCTTGGCCCTGCGTCAGGGCAAGCCCTTCCTTCCATTGTATTGGACCGTGGTATCCATGGATGTCAGCCTGTCCAGCTGGGGTGGGGGAGTACTTGGAAAGCTGTGTGTCTAGAGGACCTGGACTCTGAAAGAGTCCAGACTTCCGATCAATATTCCGGAACTCAGAGCGATAAAGCTTTGCTTGAGTCACTGGACAAATCCTCTGCAGAATTTTACAGTTCGGATTCAAACAGACAATGCCACGGCCGTGACTTGCGTCAATCAAGGGGGCACCAAGAGTTCTGGCGGCCCGGAAGGTGGCCGATATCCTAAAATGGGCAGAAGATTTTGTTTCTAACCCTCTCCGGCGTGCATATACCCGGAGTGGAGAACTGGCAGGCGGATTACTTGAGTCGTTAGGTGTTGGATCAGGGGGAATGGTCCCTGCACCCGGAGGTATTTCACCTGTTGTGTGTCTGGTGGGGGACACCTGACGTAGAGCTGTTAGTTTCTTGGCTCAACGAGAAGGTGCAGAGGTTTGTAGCCAGGTCTCAAGATCCTCTGGCCGATGCCACAGACGCACTGGTGGCTTCTTGGGGTCGGTATCGGCTGATCTATGCATTTCTTCCACTGAAACTTCTGCCGAGGCTTCTATGCTGAATAGAGGTGGAAGGGATTCCGGTTATTCTGGTGGCCCTGGACTGGCCTTGCCGGTCTTGGTATGCAGATCTGGTAAGGTTGGTCGCCGATGCTCCTTGGAGACTTCCTCTCAGGGAAGATCTGCGGTCTCAAGGGCCGATCTTCCTTCCTGCTTTAGTCTCTGGCTTTAACGGTGTGGCTGTTGAAAGCCAGGTATTGAAGGATAGGGGTCTTTCTGACTCAGTGGTTCCTACTCTGTTGAAGGATAGAAAATATACCTCCAGGAAGATTATCATCGTACGTGGAAATCGTACATCTCATGGTGTGAATCGACGATTAAGGTGCATCCACGCTCTTTTTCAGTGGCTAGGATATTTGCTTTCCTGCAAAGAGGGGTTGAGCAGCGGTTGGCCTTTGGTACTATTAAAGGTCAGGTGTCGGCTTTGGCGGTGTTTTTTCAACGCCCTATAGCTACGCATTCATTGATTCGCACTTTTATCCAGGGAGTTTATCATGTGGCTCCTCCCGATACGGTCCCCGTTACCTCCGTGGGATCTTTACTTGGTACGGTCTGTTCTTCAAATACCTCCCTTTGAAAACTTAAGGATATTCCTCTGCTTACACTGTCACAGAAGGTGGCCTTTTTGGTGACTATTACCTCTGCCCTCAGAGTGTCCTTCACTCTGTCCTAAGCCCAAGGAGATTGCCTTGCATTCTTTGGCTGTGGTTCGGGCAATTAGGGTTTGCCTGGTGGTTACTGAGTCTTTCGGGAAATCGGACTCTCCTTTTGTCCTACCAGAAGGACCTCGGAAGGGATTGGCTGCGTCTGCTGCGACCATATCTAGATGGATCAGGCAGACGGTGGTATAGGCATAATAACTAAGGGTCAGGTTCCACCTTTCCCTGAGTGCCTCTTGGGCCTTTCGCCATCAGGTGTCAGTAATACAAGTTTGCAAGGCGGCAGCTTGGTCATCTGTACACACGTTCACTAAATGCTATATAGATGTGTTGGCATCCCCTGATGCTTCTTTTGGTTGCAAGGTTTTGCCAGCTGCTGTTTAAAAGAACAATTTTTTTCTTTCAGGGTGTATGTTGTTTCTAGGTAAGCTCCAGTTGTTCCTGGTTGAGCTCCATGTTACCTGGTTGGCTAAGTTTAGTCTTTGGTGAGTTGCATTCTTTCTCTGCATTGTTTTCCCACCCGTCATGCAAATACTGCTTTGGGACGTCCCAATGATAAAGAATATGGAGCTGCGTCTGTCAATGAACGATGGAGAAAACTGGATTTTTGACTTACTGTAAAATCCTTTTCTCTGAAGTTCATTGGCAGACTCAGCACCCACCCCTCTATTTCTGAGTGGGATGGGGTTTCATACTTCTGACACTACTAGCAACAAAACTGAATCCTATAGAAGAGTGAGTGGGTGTATGCCTTCAGGGACTGCCCTATAGGCATGGTAACGTTTTTCTCCTACCTAGTGTCCTACTCCTGTAGGGGGCAGCATAACCCAATGGTTAAGAATAATATGGAGCTGCGTCTGTCAATGAACTTCAGAGAAGGGATTTTATGGTAAGTCAAAAATCCAGTTTTCTTATATACACTATATCCTTTTTTTTTTTTTTTTTTTGTTTAGAGGAGCTTCAGTCTATGTAAAATGTAAGTCAGCAGCTACAAAAAAAAACTTTTAATAAACAGCCACTCACCTGTCCCATGCCCCAGCGCGGGTATTACCCGGGCTAGTTCTTCACTAGCCTATGGGTTCCATGCGCCGACATCTTAACCCTGGGCACCTGTGACAGCTTGTGGCTTAACAGCGTCCCAACTGCGCATGTGCAAGCAGTGCTGTGCATTGTGAATGGTCTCACGTGGTGGATGGGTGGCAGGTAAAGCTGTCCCCACCGTGAGAAGACCATGATTATTTCTAGCAGCTATGGCAGCTGCTAGTGATAATTGCAAGTAAATCTGGCAGGCTGGTTGTACCCAAGTTGATCGATCAACTTGGTACAGTTCGAATCTCAGCCGGTTCCTGAGAGCTTTGATGGAATCTGTGTTCTGTGTGTTTTTTTCCCTCAAAATCTACAGCGGTATCTGCCTAATAAAATAATAGCCTACATCTTTATTGCCTCTTTAGCTCCCCAAATTCATAGATCTTTATTTTTAACAACAAAATAAAAAGTGGTGATTTGGCCAGGAATGTCAGTCCTTCTAAGCAGGCACTTTAAAGAATTGTAACACATTCTTGCACCACTTTCCTGGGCTTCTAGTCAGCGCTGAGATGTTTCCAAGGTATAAACATTAATGGTACACATAGGATATTGTCTAATATAGCGATGGTTAACTCCAGTATTTGGGGACAAAATGGTATTAGGGGTTTGTATTGCTCTACCCATATTCTTAGAGCGTTGATTTGTTTTTGTTTTTTTTATTTTTTGATGCAAGATTTTAAAAAAAGCTTCCACTTGATGCATATAGAAAAACCTGATGTACCACAGCAGCTATTTTATTCATTTTACTTTCTTTGTGTACATGTTTGTGTATTTTGTTGCACCTTACACTTTGACCTTCACTCAATTTGTCTTTCAGCATCGTTTTCAGGTCAGACTCAAGCTGTGATAGTATCTCCAGCCTCCCTCAAGTCGGACACCATGCTGGCACCAAGAATTACTCAGTCCAGTGTTGTGATTGCACCAGCAGGCCTTGCAAGGGTAAGTAACTGAATTATTAGTAGTATTAAAACAGATTAATATAAAACACTTCCTTGCAGAAAAAAACATTTCTGTCAATGATCGTTTTCAAGAAATGTAATTGGTACGAAAAAAAAGTGTGCAGAGCAGTCAGTCTTGGGGCCCATTCCCACCAACAGGCAAGCATTCTATTTAACCACTTCCTTACCGCTGGACATCCTAGGATGTCCAGGCTTTGAGTGGGGATATCTGAATGATGCCTGCAGCTGCAGGCATCATTCAGATATAATTTTTTTTCAGCCGGTGATTCCTTTCACCTTAAGAAGAATCATAGCGGCTGTTCAGCCGCTTGATCGTTCTTACAGGCGGTGGAAGGGGATATCCCGCTCCCACCGCCCTCTGGTGCTTCTACCAGCTCGCCCGTGAGCTGGAGAAGGAATCGGCCATCGGCCGGAGTGTCACCATAGAGACTGTCCCGGCAAGTCCCACTCTTGGAGGCCATGCCCGGCCTGGCAGTTTGCAATACTGCACTGATCTCGGCTGAATAACCGAGATCGTTACACACCGCATCGGTAGGCTCTTTACCATGTGACCAGCTGTGTCCAATCACAGCTGGTCACATAGCACATAGTTAATATGAAGTGCCGTTGATCGGCTTTCCTCAGTTCGTGCCTGACAGGCATGAGTAGAGGAGAGCCGATCTGCGGCCAGCCTGACGGGGGGACTGTGCTGGTAATCAGAGCATTGATTACCAGTGCACACCCTTGGGGGGGGGGGGGGGTGCCACTAGAGCCACCAGGGATTGCCCACCCATGGCCACCAGGGATGGCAATCAGGGCTCAGGGACCCTTTCAGTGTCCACCCCATAAGAGCTGCCCATCATTGCAATTTATCAATGCCGCCCAAGAATGCCCATTATTGCCTATCAGTGCCCATTAGTGGTGCATATTGGTGCCACCCCATCAGTGCCTCCTCATCATCAGTGCGGCCTCATCAGTGCAGGAAAAAAACATCTACGGTATTTACAAAATTTTATAACCTAAATTGCCATTCAAAATGCAACAGCGCTAAAAGCGGAAAATTGGCCTGGGCAGGAAGGGGGTGAAAGTGCCCTGTATTGAAGTGGTTAAAGGGAAAGTGTAACAATAAACAATAAAAAAATAAAGTGCCCCCCCTCCCAGCCTCCTCGCACACGGAAGCGAACACATGTGTTTGTCGCGGCCACATATGTAAATGGCCTTCAATCCATACATGTGAGGTATCGTCACGAATGTTAGGGCGAGAGCAACAATTCTAGCCCCAAGACCTCCACTATAGCTCTAAACTGGTAAGGTAACCTGTAAAAAATTTTAAAGCGTTGTCTATAGAGATTTTTAAGTACCGAAGTTTGGCGTCATTCCACAAGTGTGTGCAATTTTAAGGCGCGACATGTTGGGTATCTGTTTACTCGGCGTAACATCATCTTTCACATTATACAAAAATTGGGGTTACCTTTTTACTGTTTTTTTTTTTTTATTTCATAAAAGTTTTTTTTTTTTTTAAAAAACGCATTTGAAAAATTTCTGCGCAAATACTGTGTGACATAAAAAGTTGCAATGACCGCCATTTTCTTCCCTAGGGTCTCTGCTAAAAAAATATATATGTTTGGGGGTTCCGAGTAATTTTCTAGCCAGAAATCGCGCGGTATGGAAGTGGTTAATATACCCCACACGCTGTTATGCATTGTGTTGGATAGGCTTTATCAACTTAGGCTCCTCTGGAGATTGCTAGAGGTTTCTTTGGACAAATTGATCTCCCAATGTTATGTAGAAATGATTCTAAATTCAAAATTTGACAATTCTAGGAATTATATTGAACAGTGAAGCAGGTCTGCAAAATTATTACATTTTTTTTTTTTTTAATAAGTGTATTTCTCTGTCGCTCATTGACAGACGTAGTCCTCCTTGATTGATATCAACTCGGGTTATACTGCCATCTACAGGAGTAGGACTAGACAGGAAAGAAAACGTTCTGGCCACACCTTAGGGGCAGTCCCAGAGGGTATATCCTCTCACTTCCTGCTACAGGATATCAGTTTTTTTTCTGTCTAGTTAGGAGTAAGGACCTAAGTTCCTTTATGGGATCTTTGGTCCTGGCAAGATTTTTTAGAAATACTTTTTTAGGCAGCTTTTCTTCTCCAGTGTTCCTGTGAGATCTTCAAGCAAGCACGCTGAATCTGGGCGACGGGCTGGATGTTGAGATCCAGTGGTCACCCCAGTTCAGCCTGCGAGCGCGTGCAGGCCATAGCTCCGTGCTGGGTCGGCCGCGACATAGTCCCACTGGACGGGGACTGACCCTGCGAGTTAAACGTCTCGCCTGGACGCCAATGACCAGTTGCAAACTGAGTCATGGCGTCCGTATTGGTCGACAGCCCCCCCCCCCGGTGGAGAGGGGTTCTGTCAGGAGTTGGCGCCCGCCTGGTTCCGGTATGGTGAGTAAAATGTTCCCCCTCTCCCCCTGTCGGGTTTGTTGGTGGACGCGGGCCCCTCTCTGGGATGGATGGACGTGATCCTAGCAGGTGTCATTGATTCCCCCTCTTGGTTTGGGAGCTGACTATCTATAGTCACTATATGACACTATAAGGGAGATAACTGAAGTCAGTGGCAGACTGCTAAAAGGCATTACTATTAAGGTATAGAGGTATCCTACCTGACATAATGTGTATACAGGCCGATGCCTATGCCTGGATTACCGCATCCGCAGGTCGCCATCCTTCCATAAAGCCGGTCACCTCCGCAGGCCGCACAGGCCGAGCGCACACTCCCGCAGGCCGCACAGGCCGAGCGCACACTCCTGCAGGCCGCACAGGCCGAGCGCACACTCCTGCAGGCCGCACAGGCCGAGCGCACACTCCTGCAGGCCGCACAGGCCGAGCGCACACTCCTGCAGGCCGCACAGGCCGAGCGCACACTCCCGCAGGCCGCACAGGCCTAGCGCATACTCCCGCAGGCCGCTGCTACTTTGCTCAAGCCGCCGCTATCCTCCACAGGCCGCCGCCATTTTCCTGCAGATCGCACGAGGCCGCCATATTGGCGTAGCCTCGTGTCTCCAGCATGGGGGCGGCCATGTTTGAGGTGACCAAACACCTCGAGGAGTAATTGGGAGCCGCCTCCTTGGCCCGGGAAAGCAAGCCAAAGACTTCCTGTCTGTTACAGACAGTGCTGGAAGCAGGTTGATAAGAAACTTCTGTGCATCAGGTGAGCCTTGGGGTCTCTCTCTCTCTCTCTCTGAGGGGTCCAAGCAGGTACACTGAGGGGCGCTATTGCGCTGGGGGACTAAGTAAAAAAAAAAAAAAAAAAATGTTTTTTCTTGCAATTAATTTTTTGTGTTTGCTGGCAAGTGTCTTGTTAATCATGAACCCTGCCACACATGTATCCCCACCTGATCCCCTCGAGGTGGCCGCAAAACCCTCCAGTACCCCACTTGTGATGATGCATTATCAGCAGTTTGGAGTCTTTGGCATCCCGGGTGGAGGTAGCCTGTCAGGGACGGGGGTTAAGAAAAGCGACCCCCGCCTACCCCTATTTCATCTGATACTTCAGATACGGATTCTGAGCTGGTCATTGTAGCCCCTTTTCTGGGGTTGTTGTCTCAGGTACGGTCTCCTCAGACAGTGAGGAGGACGCTTCTGCCTCCGCCATAGCACAAGAAGCGTTGGTGGAGGCACTTGTTGTCTGTCCGGGAAACTTTAAATCTTGAGGTTACGCCGGCAGAGGTAGCTGAGACTGATATTCCTTTTTTGGTACTAGCAAGCCTACCAAAATGGCGAAGGGTTTCCCTTGCCCAAATGGGGTCGTCCGAAAACGAACCCCTGCTATTTCCAAACGCATTGCTAGGCGCTATCAGTTTGAGGTATCCCTCATTATAAGATGGACGGTACCACCAATAGTGGACTCACCGATTTCCAGACTAAATAAAGCCACTGTTATCCCGTTGGATTGACAGAATGGGCCCCACCCATCTCTAGGGTGGGGGGACGTCTTCACCGGTTTCCGGATCCATGGCTTTCCAGAATCCCAGATAAAGGGGTTCGCGAGGTCATACGGTCGGGATACAAGATTGAGTTTCGATCACTTCCACCGGTGCGATTCTTCCCTTCCAATATTCGACATCCCCGGGTCGCTTAAAAAGCTTTGCGGGGGACAGCTTGATGCAACAGGGAGTGGTAGTTCCCATTCCTTGGACAGTTTCAGGGGTTCTAGTCGAACCTGTTCACAATGCCCAGGAAAAAGGGCTAGGTGCGTCCAATTCTGGTCTTGGGAGAGATGGAGTCCATCCGAACAGTGGTGGCCTCCCTGCATCAGGGGAATCTCCTGGAGTCCATAGACATTTAGGATGCCTATCTAAAGATCCCCCATCTTCACAGGCTGGTTCCCACCAGGACACTGAACTATCTGGGCCTAATTTTGGATACATCCTTGGCAAGAGTGTTTCTCCATGCGGAGAAACTCCGGAAAATTCAGTCAATGATTCGGATGTTGCTGTCCGTCAACTGGCTGGGACTGATGGTCGCCTCCTTAGAGGCAGTACCGTTTGCCCAGTCTCATACCCGAATTCTCCAAGAGGAGATTCTTCTCAAATGGAATCGGAATCCCGATTCCCTGGACAATCGGATCCGATTGAGCGAGCGGACCAGGGAGGCTCTGGTCTGGTGGCTTTGGTCTCCGATGCTCAGCCAGGGGAAGTCATTTCTTCTGATAAATTCCAGGTTACCGATAAATGTGTTGGAACTTGGAGCGATCAGACTTTGTCCGATTTACTGGACCGAGCAGCTCCAGGGCAGCCCGTTTCGGATCCAATCGGACTATGCCACGGTCATGACTTATGTCAATCACCAAGGGGCACCAAGAGTGCCCTGGCGGCCATAGACGTGGCCAACATTCTTTATTGGGCAGAACAGTTGTTCCAGCTCTCTCCGAGATATTCATCCCGGGGGTGGACAGGCAGATTATCTCAGCCGTCATATTCTGGATCAAGAGGAATAGTCTCTTCATCCAGAGGTATTTCACCAGCTGTCCCTTCATTGGGGCACCCCGGATATGGATCTGTTGGCATGTCGGCTCAACAGGGCTCGCGCCCGCAGCAGACGCGCTAAGCGCCCCGTAGGGGCAGTATCAGCTATTATATGTCTCCCCCCCTCTCAAGTTGCTGCTGAGATTTCTCCGCAGGATAGAGGTGGAGGGAACTCCAGTTATCCTGGAAATTCCGGGCTGGCCTCGTCAAGCCGGGTACGCCGACTTGGGCAGGCTAGTCGCGGACGCTCCTTGGAGACTTCCTCTCAGAGAGGATCTGCGGTCTCAAGGACCGATCTTCCATCGTGCTTTACAGTCGCTGGTTTTAACGGTCTGGCCATTGAGACCCAGGTACTGAAGGACCGGGGATTGTCAGCTTCAGTTATTCCTACTCTAATTAAAGCAAGGAAAGCGACTTCCAGCAAAGTCTATTATCGCACATGGAAGACTTATATTGCGTGGTGTGAATCCTTGGGATTTCCCCCACGTACCTATTTGGTGACCCGAATTTTGGCTTTTCTGCAAAAGGGGGTTGAGCAGAAACTATCCTTGAGCACCATCAAGGGTCAGGTTTCAGCGTTAGCAATCTTCTTTCAGAAGCCGCTGGCTACTCATTCCTTGGTGCGGAATTTTATCCAGGGGGTGCGGCACTTGGCTCCGCCAGTACGCGCGCCCTTACCGCCCTGGGATCTTTGGTTTTGTCGGTTCTGCAGAAACCTCCCTTTGAAAATATCAGGGAGATTCCCTTGCTTACATTATCCCAGAAGGTGGCCTTCTTGGTGGCTATCACTTCTGCACGCAGGGTGTCAGAACTGGCTGCATTATCATGCCATTCCCCATATCTAGTGGTTCATAGGGATAAGGTAGTTCTTCATCCGAAGCCATCCTTTCTTCCTAAGGTGGTTTCAGATTTTCATCTGAATGAAGATATTGTGCTACCTTCCTTGAGTCCTAAGCCCAATCATCCTCGGGAATGTGCGTTGCATTCCTTGGATGTAGTTCGGGCAATCAGGGTATACCTGAAGACTACGGAATCGTTCCGTAAAACGGATTCACTTTTTGTGATCACGGATGGCCCCAGAAAGGGGTTGCCTGCATCTGCCGTGACTATCTCCAAATGGATTAGACAGACGGTGGTACAGGCTTATTCTATTATGGGTCGGAATCCTCCGTTCTCTGTTAAGGCGCACTCCACTCGAGCGCTCAGTACTTCTTGGGCCTACCGCCATCAGGCGTCAGTGGTCCAGGTTTGCAAGGCGGCTACCTGGTCTTCGGTGCATTCCTTTACAAAATTTTATAAAGTTGATGTGATGGCATCGTCAGATGCCTCTTTTGGCCGCAAGGTTATGCAGGCCGCAATTTGAGGAGACCGGTGGTCTACCTCAAGGGTTTTTTTTTCCGTTGGAATTTCAGTTGAGTCTCATCTTTTGATTGATGAGCCTTTAAAACTTCTAGTTGGCACCGGTTGGGCCTTCTAGATTGGATTTTGATTTCCATTTTCCCACCCCTCATTTGTGGCACTGCTTTGGGACGTCCCGAGTTGATATTAATCAAGGAGGACTACGTCTGTCAATGAGCGACAGAGAAAAATGGATTTTTGTAAGATCTTACCGTAAAATCCTTTTCTCTTAAGCTCATTGACAGACGTAGTACCCGCCCCTCTGTTTTTGAGTTGGGTTGGGTTAAATTCTCTGACACTGCTTTGTGACATATTTGATATCCTGTAGCAGGAAGTGAGAGGACATACCCTCTGGGACTGCCCCTAAGGTGTGGCCAGAACGTTTTCTTTCCTGTCTAGTCCTACTCCAGTATAACCTGAGTTGATATTAATCAAGGAGGACTACGTCTGTCAATGAGCTTAAGAGAAAAGGATTTTACGGTAAGATCTTACAAAAATCCATTTTTAGTAAGTACAAACTCCTACAGAATCAAAACCGTGGTTTCATGCAAAGGGACATAATCATTTTACAAATGTCAGGCATAGTTTTTAACTATTCAACATCTTGCAGTCCTATAACATGGTAAAGACAATCAAATTTCCCTAATCCCTCACCGCTGTTTTCAGTTCAATTTGGGACCAGGGCACCTGTCGTCTGATATTACATCTTAAAATGTTTTAGATCTGCAAAAACATTTCAATGAACACGTTAGGAAGACGGTCTTTGAGCACTCCTTCACTGCCGGACGCTTAACAAGCTGTCCATGTGGGCAACACTGAAAATAAATGCATCGCTAAGAAAAAAGGGGGGAAAAAATTATTTCTCTTTCGTTCATTGACAAACACACTTCCAGATTCTTCTTAACCATTGCGTTGTTCTACCGCCTACAGGAGTAGGACACTAGGCAGGAAAAAGCTTGACTATGCCTATGGGCAGTCCCAGGGAGTATATACACCCACTCTCAGCTATAGGCACTCAGTTTTTTTTCTTCTGCCTAGTCAGGAGTAAGGACCTAGTTTAAGTATTTTAGGTATGCTATATTCCTTGAATTTCAACTGCTTAGTGTTCATGCTTTTCGAACAATAACATATAGGTCAAATCGTTTTTACCAGGTGTTCCCTGAGACCTTAAAGTTATTTCAAGTGTTCCTCCAGGGTAAAAAAGGTTTAGAGAGCCTGGTGTAGGGGCGTTGCGATGCATTCTTACACATCGCACTATTTTTTTTATTTTTTAGATTTTACAGAAAAAAAAATTCCATTAACTTTTCATACTGCAGTGAAGAGCGATGGAACACATTTCTACTTTTTGTCAGTGCATAAAAAGTGCAGCTCGTTGGTGTGAACTGAAGCAGTGGGACATAGGGGCTAATAGCCTTATTGTGTGAAGGGACCCTGAAAGATATTTGTGCCCACTGGAGAGAATTCTGTCACTTCCCGTCAGGAAATGAATACACATTTCCCCATTAGGGACAGGCTCAATGCAAGAAAATATAGAAAACAATTGTTTCATGTGCCCTGTTCACAGCACAGTGCTACATTGAGATTGGTAGTGGTGAATTGCGTGAAAATGCATGCTGCATTTTTACCTGGTGCAAGACAAAGCCGAAGCCGCACATCACAACACACTGCTGTGCATAGATTTGAACAAAGTGTCATTTTATGACACCTTAATAAAGTTAAAAAAAAGATTTGAAAAATGACATTGATGTGGTGGTACAAGTGTGCACACAAAATTTAGTATATGCGCTGATGTGAGCGACCCTAAAGCTATTGCAAAACATTTTCTGTTTGCGTTCACTGATGATCCTTAAAAAGAAAAAAAAATTGTTTTTGTGTTTACTCTTTTATTTATATTTATATATATATATATATATATATATATATATATATATATATATATATATATATATATATATATATTATAGGAAGGAAAGGGGTTGGGACTTTAAATGAGGCTCATATACTAATGTGCCTCCATTCCTGTATTTGGAGAAGCAGAAAAGGTTTGGGACTTTTATTTGAGGCGTGTGACCGAACATGGGTGTATAACATATAGGCATAATACATGCTATACAAAAGAAAGTAAATATATAATAAAAGCAAGTATATATTTTATTAATAGCAGCATATGGCAACAATATTGTATCCTAGATAAATTACATGCATAGATGGGTACAGTTAAGCCATAAAATACTTTAAAGGATGTAGAGTAGATAGACAATCCGGGTAAACTATATCCATGAGGAGTAAGAATAATTATGAAGACAAACATCTGAATAGATGGTAGGTAAAAAGAACCAGAAAGATGCATCCTAATAATCTCTACGCGTTTCGTGAAAATCACTTCTTCCGGAGCAGATGCAATCCACGTATCTACAACAAAATTGTATATAAAAATCCTAAATATTAGACGTACACTAAAAGCAATGCCTTTCACAGATTATTCATTACTTACAATTCTGTTCAAACTGTTACCACATGGGGTGGGGGGTAAACTGGAAACATCTAACCCGGGAACTGAGGGAGCAATGTTGCTATGCAAGGACTGCAAAAGGAGTGCCAATCTCCACAGGGGAATCACTAATGCCTCAGCTGACCGTCCAATGAGACTTCTATAAAATATTGTTAGATGTGTGTGATAATAAAAGAAATATATAGCGTAGTTGAGTGACCTATATGGAGTGAGGCTGTGATAAGATCCCAAATACTGGACTGTTACTCTGCACTTTTCTTGGACATACTTGTCCAATAACTCCATATTCAGGATAGAATTACAAGTATGTCCAAGAAAAGTGCAGAGTAGCAGTCCAGTATTTGGGATCTAATCACAGCCTCACTCCATATAGGTCACTCTAATGCTCTATATATTTGTTTTATATTCCTAGACATCTAGCAGTATTTTATAGAAGTCTAATTGGATGGTCAGCTGAGGCATTAGTGACTCCCCTGTGGAGATTGGCATTCCTTTTGCAGTCCTTGCCTATCAACCTGTTGTGCGCAGACATTGCTCCCTTAGTTCCCTGGTTAGACGTTTCCAGTTCACCCTCCAACCCCATGTGGTAACAGTTTGAACTGAATTGTAAGTGATAATCTGTGAAAGGCATTGCTTTTAGTGTACGTCTAATATTTAGGAATATTTTTTATATACAATTTTGTTGTAGATGCATGGATTGCATCTCCTGAAGAAGTGATTTTCACGAAACGCGTAGAGATTTTTATGATGCATCTTTCTAGTTCTTTTTACCTACTATCTATTCAGATGTTTGTCTTCATAATTATGCTTGCTCATCATGGATATAGTTTATCATGATTGTCCATCTACTCTACATCCTTTAAAGTATTTTATGGCTTCACTGTACCATCTATGTATGTAATTTATCTAGGATACAATATTGTTACCATATGCTGCTATTAATAAAATATATACTTGCTTTTATTATATATTTACTTTCTTTTGTAGAGCATGTATTATGCCTATATGTTATACACCCATGTTCGGTCACATGCCTCATATAAAGTCCCAAACCTTCATTTCTACATTCGCCAGAAACTGTTCTGTTTTTTGGTTTGCTTTATAATTGCAACTTTGAGACTGCAAGAGGTAATTCTACATTAAGGCTCCATTCACTCCTAGGCGATTTGAATCACGGACAGAATTGCGGCATTTCTGCCTGTGATTCTATAACGCGGAACACGTTTGCGATGCCATTACTTCCTAATGGCTCCCCAATTGTGCCGTGATTGTCACACATTAAATTGCGCTGAAATCGCAGCAAATCGCGACGCTTGTTGGTCAAAAAGGAGCAGGAGCTTCTTGATGGCAAATGCGTCCCGTGTTTTGCGGCGATTTGAAATAACAGCGATTCCGCCCACAATTTAAATCGCCTAAGTGTGAATAGAGCTTTATTGATTATAAAGAGTAGAAGTAAATAGTTTGATTTAGGTTTGTTCTATGCTTGTATTTAGCTGGGCATAAACCTTACTATGATGGGGTGAAATCCAAGATTTGGTTTATGATTAACCTGAACGACTACCTTTATGTATATTATTCGTAAGAGAGCATGTTCTTTGTGTTTCTTGTAGTCTTCTGGAGTACCAGAGTTCCATGGCAGTATTCTTGTTGGACCAGCTCGGCAATCTCAGGGCACCCAGAAGTCTCGACTCTTTTCCAGTCCAACTCAAGACATCCTGGTGAAGAGAGAGATGACATCCTCCCAGAACTGCAGCACTGCACCTTCTCCCTCATCCTGTGAGCTCAGAAGGAGAATTCACCATGCTATGATGTATTTCATTGCAGTACTGTTTATTCCTGTGTATATGGTTTGTGCAGTTATAGCTGTAGCTATATTTTGGAAAGCAATAAGAACCCTTTTCTACATATGTTTTTTTTTTTTTTTTTTTTTTTTTTTTTTTTTTGCAATGTTGAACTCCACTTTTGGTAAACACTATCTATCATCCAACTGCTTAATGAGCCATTTTGCAGTTTTAGGCCTATTACACACTGGGCGTTTAGTCAAGGTGCATGAGTCTCTGGCACTTAGGGGTGTGTGGAAGTTCCAGGTGCACCATCCAGCCCTGCTGCCGGTAGCTTATAAAACTCTACAAGAAGCTGGGAGCTAGTAGGGCTAGACAGTGCCCTGAGCAGTCCTAACATTTGCAGACTTCGTTATGGGCATTCATCCCTGGACACATACTGTCCTAAATGTTACGACCATTTGATGCACAGTCCAGCTGCAGCAGCTGGCAACCCAAGCAACAGGGTTGGACAGTGCACCTGTGCCTGCTGCCCGCAGCTAAACACAGATCTAGTGATTATAAAGGGGAAGCTCTTAGTCTGAGGATGGTATTGGAATGGCCCCCATCCATGTCTAAAGAATAGGAGCTGATGCGGTTCCACAAAAGTTGCAGAAAAGTCTTGCAATAGCCTGTGGAGTATTGCGTATGTTTTTAAAGAAAGCAGGTCACACTCCAGGTGCCTATAGATCAGGTTTCAGGGCTCCCTTTACGTGACTAGTGACTTCATCTAGTAAACAGACATTTGACCCTTCTTTCTAAGCATTCCGATTGGCCAAGCAATGTAATCGGCTGCCTCAAAAACCAGTAGGGAGGCAGGGAAGCATGCATTTTCTACACTATTTGCACAATAGAGGGCCTTGGCTTTAAGGGTTTTGTCTATCTAAAATAAGGTAAAATGGACAAGACTTGCAAGACTCTGGACATAATGAAATGTAAAATTCCTTCAGACATGGAAAACAAGGAATAGTTGTACTTTTTAACACCATTTATTTTTACGTTTCCTGCCAGCTAGTCCATTATTCAGAGGTGCATTGTATATTGCAAGGTTGTTTATGTGGGTTTTGCTGGACACCATCACAGAGCCTAAAATCATCAGACAGAGGGAGAGCTGGTGTTCCAGCAGTTAACCGCTCTCAGTTCTTGTATAATAAAAAATGAACACTAATGTGCACAAGCCATTAAGTGTTAGAAGGCATCACTAGAAAACCTAATCAAATCTGCCCTTTTTTTTTTTAGAACAGTTTTTCAGTAAGTCTAAGTATTGTGTACATTTTGCCTTTTAAGATCGGGATCGTCACAGTTCAAGACAGGGCTCGCCATGTGCATCTGAACACAGCCTCAGCCCTCCGCAAAGCTCAGGAAAAACCTCATCTGACTCTCACTGCTCTACATCTAAGGTACAGTCTTATCTGAGTTTGTCTTATCAATATGATTGCTCGCTTGCTATGCTGATTGCTCGCTTGCTGTGAACACCGAGGGTTGTTTGTCTGGCATGATCCAGGCCGTTTACCATCTGAACAAGCTGATCAGCCACTAATTTGGGATCCAGCTATCCTTACCTGGTGCTTCCTGAGAGCCACCCATGAGAGAATGACATAATCTTTTCCTTCACAACATATGTGTATGAGGTCTGAGTACCCCATTTTTATGTTGTGATTCAGCCAGAGTGCAGGTTCGGAGGAGCATAGACAGCATCTGATTTTAATACATCCCGGCAGGTATATAGTGCCATTCATCACTGCATAGAATACCACCACCCAGGGTCTCGTCTCCCCCCTGAAGAAGGAGTAATTGTTTAGCTCCGAAACTAGTCGGGTTTTGAGCCTTCACCCTGTACTTGTGTGGTCACTTCCTAAATGCACATGTGATGTATCTTACTTTACTTGCTTTTTATGCATATCTATGAAATTGTAATTTTTCAATAAAATTTATATTTTTTATAAAAATTTTGTGTACATGTGAGTGCCTAAAAAGTCCCACCAATAGGGGAAAACTTCTTCTTGAGTTGTTATAGGGATGTGGCACCACCAATAGCACCCAACACAGGTACCTCTTTTTTGATTGTCTGATCAATAGCGCTCAATCCTCACTGTGGGCCTTTTTATAAACCTAATGATCACAATTTTTATCTCTGAAATATTCTTGGACATGTAATGTGTGTGTGTGTTTTTTTTTTTTTTTTTTTTTTTTTTAAACTCCCATTGACTTTAAAGGGCTTATACAGCTGGATTTATTTTTTTAAATCAAGAAGAATTTATTACGTTTTGTTTGGTTCACAGAACACAGAAATTTAGAAGAATCATACAGAATAGCAGCAAAACAAGTTACATTCCTTGGGTAGAAATCGGAGGCTTCACATATACATCTATATAGCACAGTAAACAATACAATATGTAGGTAGCCACAATGTACACAGTATAAAATTTCGAACTGAAAAACGACCCAAAGAATAACGAGATATGAGCTTGATAATGGACACTAGAATCTCTCACAGGTAGTAAGCTTAACACATTTAAAAATGTATTTCAATGAGACAAACCTAGAGAAGGGATGGAAGAGCAGGCTAGTGAAGGGAACAATAGCCAAGGGGACTAAATGGTTTGGTATTTCTTTGGACAACCCCTATGCTGATACGTATGGTCTTTCTCTCCAAAATGGAGTGCACTGTATTGCTCCATTGTAAAAAGGTGGGAGAACCAGGAGACCGCAAGCACTCTGCGATGAGCTTGCGAGAAAAACTGTAAATGCATGGGCAGAATTTTGGACGAAGGTTGTACTACATCTCCGGAATAATGCTCAGGAGGGCAATCTTGGGTTCAAAAGGCAGTTAAATGAAAACTTGAATAGTTTGAAAGACAGCTAACCAATATCAATATAGTTTAGAGCACCACCAGAGCATATGGATTAATGTGCCATTAGCACTAGAGCACCTCGAGCATCAAGGCGAGTCAGTCATGCCCCAGGAGTAAAGTTTTTGAGTATAGTTTGCCCTGTGTAAAATAAACAGCTGTGTCAGTTTTTGGGAAGGAGAAAAAAACACCGCAGGTATTGGTTTTAGTGCTGCTGTCCACTGGTCATTCTGCTGGATTTTAAGAGCACACAGTATTTATAAATTAGCATGTGAGATGCCACAATTGCATCATTGGGATCCCTTTACAAGTTGACATATTTTTGCAGATTGTCAGCTTAAATGGGTGGACATGAATAGTCCATTCACACAGTGGTGACATCCCTGCGTCAGAGGGGATTTTCTTGCCTCTATCGACATCGAGGATGCTTACCTTCACATTCCAATATGTGGCGGTCACTAGCGCTTCCTCTGCTTTGCTGTGAGAGAGGAGCATTATCAGTTTGTGGCGTTTACCCTTTAGTCTCGCCTCCGTTTCTTGGGTCTTCATGAAAGTGTTGACCCCGAGGCTAGCATTGTTCTGTCAGCGGAGGATCACGTTACTGGGCTACTGGTAGACAACAGGCTTGCCAGTGGCATGCAATGCCAAGACGCTGCAAGCAAAGCAAACAGAATACTGGGATGTATAAAAAAAGGGGATTCACTCCAGAAATAAAGAGATTATTCTCCCACTCTACAAGACTCTGGTCCGGCCACATCTGGAGTATGCTGTCCAGTTCTGGGCACCGGTCCTCAGGAAGGATGTCCTGGAACTGGAGAAAGTCCAGAGAAGGGCAACAAAAATAATTAGGGGAATGGAGGGCATCAGCTATGAGGAAAGACTGCAAGCACTAAACTTATTCTCTCTGGAGAAGAGACGATTGAGGGGGGATATGATATCAATGTACAAATATTGTACTGGCAACCCTAGCATATGGAAAAACCTATTCAGAGAAAGGAAATACAATAAGACACGTGGCCACTCACTAAAACTAGAGGAAAAGCGGTTTACCCTTAAAATACGCAGGGGGTTCTTCACTGTAAGAGCAGTAAGGATGTGGAATTCTCTTCCGCAAACAGTCGTATCAGCAGGGAGCCTTGATAGTTTCAAAAAACTATTAGACGGGCACCTTAAAGACCACAACATACAGGGGTATGCAATGTGTGCGGTTAACAGTAGACACACACACACACACACACACATCATAGGTTGAACTGGATGGACTGATGTCTTTTT
Organism: Pelophylax lessonae; assembly: GCF_965119305.1. Classification (NCBI taxonomy): domain Eukaryota; kingdom Metazoa; phylum Chordata; class Amphibia; order Anura; family Ranidae; genus Pelophylax; species Pelophylax lessonae. Next base: position 230,736,042 of record NC_138768.1, read on the forward strand.
TCAACCTCACTATGTAACTTGGATGACCTCCTTCTGCGAGCGGAGTCTGGAGATCACCATATGAACTTTAAGGGAGTTCGGCTGCATTCTGAATGTTCAGAAGTCTGCTCTGGTTCCGTTAAACAAGCTGGACTATCTTGGTCTGACGCTGGATTCAGCCTTGGCCAGAGTGCTCCTTCCTCTGGACAAACTCCAGAAACTGCAGGCTGCAGTTCGTCTCCTGCAGATGGCCATCCCTCCGGACTTGCATGCGGGTGCTGGGCCAAATGGTGTCTACCTTTGAGACGGTTCCATTTGCACAGTTCCATACGAGGTCCCTGCAAAGGGAGATTCTGGGCAAATGGGACAAGAATCCGCAGTCTCTGGACAATCGGATCCGGCTGAGCCGGGGGAACGAAAGGGTCCCTGATATGGTGGCTTTGTTCTCCGGCGCTTTGGCTGGGCAAATCCTTCCTCCCTTTGTATTGGACAGTGGTCACCATGGATGCCAGCCATGCAAAAATTCTGCTCAGGGGGTCTGGACACTGGAAGAGTCCAGATTACCGATCAATGTCCTGGAACTCCGAGCGATCAGACTGGGCCTGGAACATTGTACAAATCGTCTTCAGGGACATCCAGTGTGCATTCAATCAGACCATACCACGACTGTGGGTTATGTCAATCACCAGGGGGGGCACAAAAAGTGTCCTGGTGGCTCTGGAGGTGGGCAGAATGGTTTGTGCCAGCCCTCTCCCCATGCACATTCCGGTGGTGGAAAACTGGCAGGCGGATTACCTCAGTTGGCAGCCGTTGGACCAAGGGGGAGTGGTCCCTTTATCCAGGGGGGTTTCATCAGTTGTCTCTGGTGGGGCATCCCCAAGGTGGATCTGTTGGTGTCTCGGCTCCACAGAAAGGTTTGTGGCACGGACACGGGATCCTCTGGCGGACACCACAGACGCATTGGTGGCCCCGTGGGGTCCGTGTCGTCTTGATTTATGACTTCCCTCCTCTCAAGCTTCTGCCAAGACTTATATGCAGGATCGAGGCAGAAGGGATTCCGGTCATCTTGGGTGGCCCCAGACTGGCCTCGCCGGGCTTTGTACGCCGATCTGGTGTGGCTGGTCGCCGACGTTCCTTGGAAGCTTCCTCTCAGGATCTGCTGTCCCAAGGGCCAATCTTCTATCCTGCCTTACAGTCGCTGGCTTTGACTGCTTGGCTGTTGAATGCCAGGTGCTGAAGAATGGAGGTTTTTCTGAGCTGATGTTAAATGCTAGGAAATCTACTTCAAGGAAGATCTACAATCGTACGTGGAAAGACGTACATCGCGTGGTATGAGTCTCTTGGGGTTTGCTTGGGGGGTTAAGCAGAAACTGGCCTTGAGTACTATCAAGGATCAGGTGTCAGCCTTGGCGGTCTTCTTTCAACGACCCTTGGCCACACACTCCCTGGTGCGTACCTTTTTTCTTCAGGGAGTTCTGCACTTGGCTCCTCCAGTGTGGTCTCCGTTGCCGCCTTGGGACCTCAATTTGGTTGCTCTGTCCTCCAGAAGCCTCCCTTTTTGAGAATCTTCAGGAGGGTCTCAGAAAGTGGCCTTTTTGGTGGCTATCGCTTCTGCGCGCAGAGTGTCTGAATTGGCGGCGTTATCCTGTGGTTCACAGAGATAAGGTGGTTCTTCACCCCTGTCGGTTGTTCCTTCCAAAGGTTGTCTCTGATTTTCCTTTGAATGAAGACATTGTGTTGCCTTCCCTGTGCCCGAGGCCAAAACATCTGAAGGAGATAGTTTTGCATGCCTTGGATGTGGTCCGGGCAATTAGGGTGTACCAGGCAGCTACGTTGTCTTTTAGGAAGTCAGACTCCCTATTTGTGCTTATGGATGGGCCTTGGAAAGGGTTGTCTGCTTCCCCTGCGACCATTTCCAGATGGATCAGATGGTGATTCAGGCCTATTCCATCAAGGGTCAAGTTCTTTGTTTACTCTACTTGGGCGCTCAGTGCCTCCTAGGCTTTGTCATCGGGCATTGGTGACGCAGGTTTACAATGTGGCCACCTAGTCGGTGCACACTTTCACAAAGTTCTATAAAGTGGATGTGTTGGCATCTGTGGATGCTTCTTTTGGCCACATGGTTTTGCAGGCTGCTGTTTAGAGGACCTGGTTCTCTTTGAAGGTGTATTGTTTTTTCATGTGAGCTCCAGTTGTTTTGGTTGAGCTCCTGTTTATCTGGTTGGCTATAGTTTAGCCTTGGGAATTTTTTTCGCTGTTCCCACTCCTCATGTTTAACACTGCTTTAGGATGTCCCAATGGTTTAAGAAGATCAGGAGCTGTGTCCGTCAATGAATGAAAGAGAAAATTTGATTTTTTTTTTTGACTTGCCGTAAAATCTATTTCTCTAAAGTTCATTGACTGACACAGCACCCACCCCGTAGGCGTAGCCAGACTTTTTTTTTAATATGCCTAGTGTCCTGCTCCTGTAGGGGGCAGAATAACCCAATGGTTAAGAAGATCAGGAGCTGTGTCCATTATGGAACATCAGAAAAAATGGATTTTACGGTAAGTGAAAATCCAATATCTTTTTTTTTTTACTATATTGGGCCAGTTTTCCTTTGATGAAAAATCAGGACATATCCCTTACCATTTATCACCAAATGGAGAGCCCACTTTGTCCCGAAAAAAACAAGGTGTAAGCCACCTGGATGCACAAACTAGCTATGATGTACAATTTTACTAACACATGTAGAAATTGCAAAATTGGGCATTTCAATTTGTTTTACCTTTAGGCGCGAAGGGGTAAACGTTTACTTGTGCATTGTCCCCATGCATAGCAAAGGAATAGGTTCACTTAAAGGAGAAGTTTGGGATATTAAAAAAAAAAAAAAAAAAAAATACTATATTCACTTCTATGCTGCAGCATTGGTCTGATGCTGCAGCTTTCCCACATCGGCTCTACGCCCAAGAACGGAGTGGTCGCATGACCTCAGATCATTCAGTTTTTGTTCTGCTTAGTATAGAGAGTAGTAACGGTCAGTCACAGCTTTCTGCTCTGCCCTTCCAGGGCTCACTGGAGCACCAGTCTAGGGAGGGGGGCAGGAGCAGCTGGCTTTGGCTCAGAGCACGAAGGCTGGCCATACACTATACAATTTTCTTATTCAATTTCCTTTAGATTTACCTTAAACTATGTAGTGCAAGGGCCTGCCTGACTGCATACAAATTGAAAGTGTTTAGGTTTGACCCTATATTACATGGTTTTGGTAAATCTAAAGGAAAGTTGAACAAGAAAATTGTATAGTGTATGGCCAGCCTTAGCCAGCTGTCAATCAGGCAGCTGGATGGATTCCGACAATATGGTCAGGATCCTTCCTGAGCCTGGAGCAGCTCTGTGACCTCAGCTGACAGGGAGCTTTAGCCCACTATAAGCTGGCTGTGAGGATCTGCTTTCCCAAGGACCGATCTTCCATCCTGCTTTAGTTGCTGGCTTTGACGCTTGGCTGTTGAACGCCAGTTGCCAAGTTGGTGATTCCTATGTTGTTAAAAGCTAGGAAATCGACTAGGAGATTTACCATGGTACATGGAAGATGTATTCTAAAAAGATAGAGTTCCTGCGAGCTACCTTCTGGTACCAGATTTTTAAAATGCCACAATCACTTCACTTCTCATAAAAAGTGTAATCAACCTAAAATATATAAAATAGTGTTGCGCAGACAAACCACGCCCCTGACAACGTCATTGTTGATTAAACACTGCGTCGGGTGGGCTACGGAACGTGTGACGTCATTGCGCTGGAGGACGCAGCGGCCATCTTCTTGGAAGGAAATAACCTACACTGTTTATACGCTGAAGCCATCCTAATAGAATTAATAGGATCTGGAAGGGTCAACCCTAAGGAGTCCCTATTATTATATGTGCCTGTTTTAATCGTGTATAAGGTGAGCGCCCACTCACAAGGGGGTGCACAGTTGGTTTATGATCTGTGACACTCTAGTCACTCACTTTCTTGGGGAGCACCTACCACCCTCAGGTGGTTTTGAGCACTGTATAGAAGATTCTAACTGCTATTTGCACTGACACACAAAGACTTGGATATATCTATTTTTTGACACTTATTTATTTTTATATTTTTTTTGAATTTATTTATGCTGGACTGTTTTTTGATTCTTTATTACTGTGATTTGCAAATTGGAAACAAGTTTTTTATTGCACAATTATTTGCACTATGCACTTTTATGAGGACTTATGCAACTTCATTGAGAAAATAGCGGGTTTTATTATTATTCTAATTTATTCACCAGTCACTTTATATTTTATATTAATCAGTATTCATACGGTTTGTTTTAAATACCAACGAGGAGTATTGGGGATTCACCTTTTTGCACAAATAGATAGATTTGTTCATTGATAGAAGGAACATGCAATATTTTTAGACATCATATACACATTCTTATCCGAAGATTTTTATTCTGCGCAACACTATTTTATATATTTTACATGGAAGATGTACATTGTGTTGTGTGAGTCTTTTGGGGTTCATCCTCGCTCCTTCTCGGGGTCTTGGATCTTAACCTTCCTTCAACGTGGGGGTTGGACATAAATTGGCCTTGAGTTCCATCAAGGGCCAGGTATCGGCCTTAGCGTTCTTTTTCTGACGACCTTTGGCCACACACTCCTTGGTGCGCGTACCTTTCTTCAGGGTGTCCGACCTTTGGTTCCTCCAGTGTGGGCTCTTTTGCCACCTTGGGATCCTAATTTGGTGCTTTCAACTGTACAGAAGCCTCCCTTTGAAAATATTCAGGAGATTCCCCTGCTTACGCTGTCCCAGAAGGTGGCCTTTTTGGTGGCTATCACCTCTGCGTGCAGGGTGTTCGGAACTGGCGGTGTTCTCTTGCCGTTCACCTTATCTGGTGATTCACAAGGGTAAGGTGGTGCTTTGCCCCTGTCCATCATTCCTTCCTAAGGTGGTCTCTGACTTTCATTTTGAATGAAGTCATTGTGTTGTCTTCCCTGTGTCCCAGGCCTTAACATCCAAAGGGAATTGCCTTGCATGCTTTGGATGTGGTCCTGGTAATTAGGGTGTACCTGGCAGCTACAAAGTTTTTCAGGAAGTCAGGCTCCCTATTTGTGCTCACGGATGGACCTCGCAAAGGGTTGTCTGCGACCATTTCCAGATGGATCAGACAGATGGTGGTTCATGCCTATTCCATCAGGGGTCAGGTTCCTCCTTTCCCTGTCAAGGCGCACTCTACTAGGCCGCTTAGTGCTTCCTGGTCATTAGGCATCAGCGACCCAGGTTTGCAAGGTGGCCACCTGGTCGTCGGTGCACACTTTTACAAAGTTTTACGAAGTGGATCTGTTGGCATCTGTGGATGCTTCCTTTGGCCGCAAGTTTTGCAGGCTGCTGTGTTTTGCAGGGATGCTGTTTAAGAGAACCTGATCCTCTTTGACGGTGTATTGTTTTTTTTTTTTTTTTTTTTTTTCTTTTTTCCAGGTGGTCTTCAGTTTTGGTTGAGCCCCTATTGCCTGGTTGGCTTATGTTTAGTAATTTTTTTGTTGTTTCCCACCCCTTCATGTTTAACACTGCTTTGAGACGTCCCAATGATCAAGAATGACAGGAGCTGTGGTTCCGGCAATGAAGGAAACAGAAAATGGTATTTTTGACTTACTGTAAAATCCATTTCTCTGATGATCATTGACGGACACAGCACCCACCCCTGTGTGGAGTTATAATTCTGACACTGCTTGTAACAAAACTGAGTGACTATAGCAATGAGAGGGAGTATACCCCCTGGGACTTCCCATGGGTGTAGCCAGAAGTTTTTTTTTTCTACCTAGTGTCCTACTCCTGTAGTGGGCAGTATAACCCAATGGTCAAGAATGACAGGAGCTGTGTCCGTCAATGAACATCGGAGAAATGGATTTTACGGTAGGTCAAAAATCCTATTTGCTACGCAGGAAGCATACTATGATGTGCTGTAAGAATTTCATATTTTCTGCTTCAGGACCCTAGATATTTGCAAAGGACAATTGTAGGGGAAGTAATAGACTCCTAGGTTTTAAGAAATGGAAAATAACGGTGTTTGGATACTGAGCTACCTGGTATGTTTTCACAATGGATAGATAAATGGCAGTTGCAACAATGGGCCTCGGTCTTTACAGATACAGGACAAAATTTTGGGGACTAATCAGAATGCTGCTGTCCATCTGCTAGTGCATTTCAGAAATTAAAAAGGATCCCATTGGTTACTGTGAGTAACACACTTGAATTTCCTCCAGTTTTCTAATTTGCTTCCCAAGATACAGAATCCATTTACGTACATTTTCTGCCAACAGTCAGAATATAGGAGTAAACGGACAATATTAAATGCAGATAATCGTGTATAAAAAGTCCTATTTTTATTTAATTTTGCCAAATTGTTTATCTTGCAGAATGAAAGATTGAAGCATATTTCTGCAGAACAGAAGAGGAGATTTAATATAAAGATTGCCTTCAACACACTGCACAGTTTTGTTTCCTCAAGCTCCAAGCCGGTACTTGATCAGCTACTTTCAAAATTATTGTGCCTTGTTGGAGAATGTATTCTGTACTATTGACTACAGTGAGCGTAGTGCTTTGGTTCCTTTTTATGGATATTATTGTCACGTTTTCCTGGTCTGCCAGTACTTAACATATTGGTCATAACGATATGGAAAACCGTATGATCATCTAAAGATTTTTCTTTCTGAACTATTATTTGGCAAATGTCATTGAATAGAGACATAAGCTGTAGATAGCTCTTGCCTCCCTACAGAATATTTGGGCAGCTTTGTCCCAGTGCAGCTAATGATTTTTTTACCTAGCTTTGTTAAACCGCTATTCTGTTTGGTTAATCCAAACATAACAGCATTATTTGTATCTTAATTTAGTCAAATGGAAACCTTTTTACTGCTTTCACAATGTCTGGATTATCACCGCTGCATTGCACAGCCGAATTATTGGCTATTTGCCTCCTTTGCAAAGGTAGAATACTACGTGCTGTGCTGATGGATTCCAGTACGCGATTCAGTGGGGCTGATTTTCGAAAGGTGGAGCAAAAGTAGAAAAGGGTTGCCACGTGGACAATTTCATTTTTGCTCTAACAAATGAGCAGTATGGGTGATATTGGTAAATCTGATACTGCTGTCTTTTTTCATGTTGTGTGCCGGAGCTTCCTAATAGTGCAATTATGTTTTTGTTGCCTAACCCAGATCAGCCATGCGATCACACTACAGAAGACCGTAGAGTACATTGCCAAACTGCAGCAGGAGAGGGCCAATGTGTTGGAAGAGACCAGACGACTCAGGGAAGAAGTAGAAGAGTTGAACATTGCCATCAAGTATGGATTACCTTTTTGTCCCAAGCGCTTTATTGTGAATTGATGTATTTTACTTTGCCCAGTACATTTTTATAAATGAGAAAAATATATTTTTCAGTTCCTGTCAGCAGCAACTTCCAGCCACTGGTGTACCCATAGCTCCACAAAGAACAAACCATATGAGGGATCTGTTTGAGAAGTATGTGCAGAGAAGAACGATTCAAAATTGGAAGTTCTGGATTGTATCCCTTTTTGTTGTTCTTGTACTGTTCACAAATCATTTATGGCATGTGGGTTTTTTCACGTTTTTGTGTGTACACAATTGTATATGTCGATATATAGATGTACTGCATACAGTGTATGTATATATGTGTATATATATGTGTGTATGTATCTATGTGTGTATATATATATATATATATATATATATATAATATTATTTATATAATGCATATACACGCATGTTTGCCAGACAATCTCCTTAAGCAATCTCATTTTCAAATGGTTTCTCTCTGTAATGGAGTTGTATGGAGCCATACAGAAGGGGAACTTCACTTCCAGTTGTTTGGTTATTTTAATTTGAGGGTTTTTTTTTTTTCAGCCATGCAATTAAGATTAGGCTCTTTTTCATATATTTACCTGGGTTAGAGTGCAGCCTGCCATCTGACTATACATATTAAATATTTAATATTTGGTTTCCTAAAAACTGTTCTTATTTAGTTTGCCTGCAGAGATCTGACCACTGGAGTCCAGTGTTGAAGACAAAGTCTCATTGTAGCCACCTGTCATAGCCATTATGAGGGTTTCACGTGATGTTTGCTTTTTGTAGTGTTATATTATGGAGTGTGCAGCAAGTGAGTGTTTTGAGACTGGGGAAGGTGGGGCAGATCTAGGAACTGCAGTTGTGCAATCTTGATACCAAAGTCTCCCAAAGTCTCCCAAGTTGTATCAGTGGGTGACTTAAACAAAACCTGAAGTACCTAGTTAATTTACCCCAGTAGATGTGCCCATTCTACCCAACCTTGGTTTCACCCAGTCTATATTAAACTTGGATTTGGTGCCAGCCAGTGAAGGAAACCTATCCATTGTACTGACCTGTAGTCAGTGTTAATTTTGGCATCACATTTTTATTTTGTTTTAGTTTTGACTAAAATGCTATTTTAGTTTTAGTCCCATTTTAGTCATCTGCAATGGTTTTATTTTTAGTCATAGTCTGACTAAAATGGCATTTTAGTTTTAGTCCCATTTTAGTAATTTAGTTGTATTTTTTAGTCAACTAAAATCTCCAGTACATTTTAACTGAATAAAAATTCTATAGAATTTCCAAACTCCTATGCCTCTTGAGTAAAGAATCGAATGTTATTTATGGTATTAAGATTTAAACAAACTTAGATTTAGCCATTCTGGACGATCTGAGGAGGCCTGTAATTCTGCATAGTGTCTGGATGGTGGTCTTTCTGAGGAGACCTGAAACGCTGCTCAGTGCTGTGGATGGTGGTCTGTTTGAGGAGGCCTGTAATGCTGCACAGTGCTCTGGACACTGACTGTAATGCTACAGTGCTCTGGATGGTGGCATGAGAGGCCTGTAATGCTTCACAGGGCTCTGAATGGTGGTCTGAGGGGAGGCCTGTAATACACAGTGCTCTGTGATGGTGGTCTAACTCTGAGAGGCCTTTTATGCTGCACAGTGCTGGATGGTGGTCTCGGGTCTGAGGGATGGCCTGTAATGCACAGTCCTCTGGATGCCGGTGGTCAGAGGAGGCCTGTAATGCACACACAGTGCTCTGGATGGATGGTGGTCTGAGGGGAGGCCTCAGGCCTGTAATTGTAATGTATAGAAACATAGAATGTGTCAGCAGATAAGAACCATGTAGCCCATCTAGTCTGCCCAATATATCTGAATCCTATGAATATTCCCTGGCCCTATCTTATATGAAGGATAGCCTTATGCCTATCCCATGCATGTTTAAACTCCTTCACTGTATTTGCAGCTACCACTTCTGCAGAAAGGTTATTCCATGCATCCACTACTCTCTCAGTAAAGTAATACTTCCTCATATTACTTTTAATCCTTTGCCCCTCTAATTTAAAACTGTGTCCTCTTGTGGTAGTTTTTCTTCTTTTAAATATGCTCTCCTCCTTTACCGAGTTGATTCCCTTTATGTATTTAAAAATTTCTATCATATCCCCTCTGTCTCTTCTTTCTTCCAAGCTATACATGTTAAGGTCCTTTAACCTTTCCTGGTAAGTTTTTTCCTGTAATCCATGTACTAGTTTAGTAGCTCTTCTCTGAACTCTCTCTAGAGTATCTATATCCTTCTGGAGATATGGCCTCCAGTACTGCGCACAATACTCCAAGTGAGGTCTCACCAGTGTTCTGTACAGCGGCATAAGCACTTCTCTTTCTACTGCTTATACCTCTCCCTATACATCCAAGCATTCTGCTGGCATTTCATGCTGCTCTATTACATTGTCTTCCCACCTTTAAGTCTTCTGAAATAATTACTCCTAAATCCCTTTCCTCAGATACTGAGGTCAGGACTGTGTCAAATACTATGCCCTTGGGTTTTTACGCCCCAGGTGCATTATCTTGCACTTATCCACATTAAATTTCAGTTGCCAGAGTTCTGACCATTCTTCTAATTTTCCTAAAATCCTTTTCCATTTGGTGTTTCCCTCCAGGAAAATCGACCCTGTTGCATATCTTTGTGTCATCAGCAAAAAGACAAACCTTACCATCGAGGCCTTTTGCAATATCACTTATGAAGATATTAAACAAAATTGGTCCCAGTACAGATCCCTGAGGTACCCCACTGGTAACATGACCTTGTTCTGAATGTTCTCCATTGACTACAACCCTCTGTTGTCTGTCACTCAGCCACTGCCTAATCCACTCAACAATATGGGAGTCCATGCTCAATGACTGCAGTTTATTGAGTCTTCTATGTGGGACAGTGTCAAAAGCCTTACTAAAATCTAGATATTCACACTCACAGTGGGTGCTCTCTGGACGGTCATTGTCATAAGTCCGGACTCTGGGTGTGGGACTCTCGTCTGGACTCAGGAGGCCTGTCATGCACAGTGCTGCTCTGGATGGTCGTTTTAGGACTCAGAGACCTGTACTGCAGTCTGCACAGCCGCTTGCTTTCTGGGAGCAGAAGCAGCTAGAGCTCCGTGGAAACCGGAAGTTAGTTCACGCAGGTAAATGTCCCTGCCTCACATTTTCGGTTTGTTAGTGAACGAAAACTGAATTGATTTTCGTCATGGTTTTCATCAGTGGACGAAAATGTGTTGTACTTTTTTGTTTACTTTTCATCACTGTAAAAATGCCGCTGATGAAAATTTTGATGGAAAACATTTCAGAAAAGGATAAGTGGTTCAGCCAAGAAAGTCCTCTATGTATGGAAAAACTGCACCAAAGTGGTGAACCAAAAAGCGTCCTGTGTAGTACTACATGTTCAGCTATATTCAAAGAAAAAGCCAAACGATGGGCCTTACTTCAGACTAACATTGTAGGCCCGGTGGAGAGGTCAAGCAGGACTACACCCACTCTGCTCTTTTAGAGAAATATCAAATGTAGCTGTGGCCATAGGGAGCACAAAAGGGGAAGCATTATTATTAATATACTGTGTGTATATATATATATATATATATGTATGTGTGTGTGTGTTTATATATATATATATTTTTTTTTTTTTTAAAGGGGCAGTAATTGCAGTGATCTCTAGCAGTCTCATGTAATGTCTGGTTTTTGACTGTCTCCTAAAGTGTATTCCAGTTTCCCAACAACTTTTATAGAATATTTTTAAACTTCTACCATCTCCTGTAGCATGTCTGCCATTAATGACCATTTCTTGTATCACGCCTGTATTGCCTGACTATCTCCTGTTGCATGTCTGTCAGCAGATGGATATTATGTGCAGCTTTTAGGCTTCATTCACATATAGGTCTCGGATCGTGGGCGGAATTGCCGCGATTGTACCTGCGATCCCTAACCATTGCAAGTCGCGGGACGCCTGTGCGATTCCCGTGACTTGCAATGGCATCCCAAATGTGGCGCGATTTTGCCGCAATTGTCTCCCCACGAATTGCAGTAAAATCACGCAAACAGAATCTCGGGATGCCTGTAACCCAAAAGTAGAATTGCAATAGTTTAGGATCATGGGCAGAATCGATGCAATTCTGCCCACGATCCGAGACGCCTATATGTGAATAGAGTCTTAGTGATGTCAGGAGCTACACTTGTTGGTTTACCACCACTGCAATGAGCACTGTAGCTGTGTTTTGAAAGATGTAAACATTAAGCATCCAAGCCTAACACAGGATCATGCCAACTTGATGCTTGGACTGATATGGGAAATAGATTTTAAATAGCAATTTTATCTGATGTGTTCTTGTTTGAATACTCAGACTCTTTTAAGCCCAATAGCTTATTTTTCTTCTTCTTCTGTTTTTAATATGACTCTATTGCTAGTGTCTGATATCATGTACACTGTGGTTCCTACCACAAACCCCTACACTACTACAGTGTTTTGTAGTGATGTAGATGTCATGGAAGGAACAACAGCCTCCAGCAGGGAACAAAGAAAATTAATTCGCTATTGCACTGACTAAAACCCAACCGTCATTGAACAGGGCACATAAGAGGGCCAAGAGAGTGGTAGGGAACACCAGGTGAAGTAGATGCAGCTCCTCTCAGATTAGGTCTTGAGATCCTAATGAACATATAAAAAAAAAACACAAGAGGCTGCCTCTATCTAGGTTTAGTGATTTAATATAGTATAAAAAACAATAAAAATGCACTCACTAGTTAAGCGCATCAAGGTTTGTCATAAACCCATATAGACCTCCATAGGATCACAGTGAGGCTGCAGAGCTGCACAGGTATGTGGCTAGTTGAAGCAGAGTTATTGATGGAAGTACAGTTGTCAGGCTTCAGGTTGGAACATCAGCAACAGCAGCTTCCAGAAGTCGCAAGATGGCTGTGGTTTCAAACAGCAATTCTTTTGGCTGGGTGATGATGACAAGAAGGGGAGAGGCTGTGGCTACATGTTTCAGGGCAGACCGGAGCGCCCCTATCAAACCATAGGAACTGTGGTTTGATAAAGCTAGCGCTCCTGTCTGCCCTAAAACCTGTAGCCATATCCCCTCCACTTCCTGTCTTCATTACCCAGCCAAGAGAATTGCTGTTTGGAGCCACAGCCATCTTGCTACTTCTGGAAGCTGCTGAAGTTCCAACCTGAAGCCTGACAACTGTACTTCCTCAAGAATTCTGCTTCAACTAACCACATGCCTGCAGAACTCTTTAGCCTCATGGTGATCCAAGAGTCCTACATGGGCTTATGACAAGCCTTGATCATCCACTTTTAACTAGTGTGGGCATTTTTATTATACTTGTTATACACCTAGAGGCTCCCTCTTGTTTGTTTGTTTTTTTTGTTTTTGTTTTTGTTTTTATATCCAGCAGGGAACATGCTATCCATAACACCTGGAATGATCCAGTAGTCGGCCAGGTAAGTATACAACTTATTTTTTACAAGGGGCAGCTGCTAGAGATTTTGGATACTAGGGAGAGGGTTGCTTTAAATATATTTGATCCTATTTCACAATCGTTATTGTCCAATTTGTCATCTTCATTGTGGTATGTTGCAAAAATCTTTTTGTTACCTATATTAATGTAAGCACTGCAGCCCCAGTGAACAGTTGCTGGCTGTGTTAGTGGATATTTCTATCTACCCTTTTCCTTAACTCTGTGCATTCAGTTCAGCATCATTATAAAGCCCTTGTTTGACTCTTTCAATGATATGGTATCTACAGCTAGCATAGAAGAATTATACAGCACTACTCTAGAATGGCTGGAACATCATTGCTCTCTTCCTGCATTGAGGCCCAGTAAGTACATTCCCCCCCCCCCCTTTTTTTTTTTTTTTTTTTTATGTGCCATCAATTGCTCAGTTTAAGTTAAGTTTATTGGCTTTAACATTTTTATTTATTTTAATTTTCCCTCTAGCGGTGCTAAGTACACTGCGTCAGCTGAGCACAACGACCTCCATCTTGACTGATCCTTCAAGCCTGCCTGAGCAAGCCAAGCAGGCTGTCAGTAAGAACAGTAATGGTGCTGGTGGTACATAAATAGTATATGCACTTACTCTTAGAGAGAAGAGCTTGTGCTGTTACCTTTCAGTGCTCTCTGTGAGCTGCATTTCAACACTCCACCTGTGCATCTGTGCTGCTGCATTTGGTAACTGGCCATCCAATGCATCCTTGGCTTTCAGGGACAACCCCTATCTCAGCGGATCTGCAAGGTGTCACTTCTATGAAGGGCAGGAACAGCTGAAGAATTCCTGTTCTTGGAGCCTCAACAAGAGCATTAAAATGATCCAGTGATTCAGTGAGGGGGGAAAAAAACGTTAAAGGGAATACAGTTATGTGATGTCATCCTTTGATTAATATTTTCAATGAATCTCTGCAGCCTTCATTTTATGTGTTTTTTTTTTTTTAACCTTTTTCACTTAGAGGACCTCACAATTGCCTTCTACCCGTTACTAAAGGTAATTTATGTATATCAAAAAGCTGAAAATTGCTCAGTAGAATGATAATTGAGCCATGCCCTCAATCATTTAACCTTCACATTATTGGACTCAGGTTTCTGCTCTTTTATGTTCCAAAGGAGATTCTGGTAACAATGCTGCATTGAGATCTCATACCAGAAATTGCGTACAATTTCTCCTACAGTCAGCATTATAAGCTCCTAATTGTTGTTTGTTACTTGTAACGGCATGTGCAGAATTCTCTAATATTCTGCCTTTGCTTATCTGACACCAGTCTCTAAACAATGTAGACATATTTTTTTTATTTCTCAGAATGAAAAGTCATGACACGCTGTGTAGAGACCTATTAAGCAAGCTATTTAGCAATTTTGAAACCGTACTGCTGCATTTCTCTGGAAAAAAGTTAAGCTGCTTTGACTTAAGAAAATGTTTAAAGAATAAAACAGGGTATAGCACATGTCACATTGGATGCCCCTGATGAATTCCTTGCTGGGAATTTCGATGGCAAAGGCTTATTCTCAGTGGATGTAGCCGCGGGATCTAGTAAAACTACCTCCTGTGCTGGGCTTTAAAGGGTTGTATGGGCTTTTAAGTTAAAATTATGGAAACTGATAGAAAATAATGCTGTATTTTATACTAGGGAAGTACTGGCAAATGCGGCAAAAGTTGAATATTTCCATCCAAAATAGTGTTGCATTGGATTCAAGCTCTAATGTAGCATGCTGTAGAGAGTTGATGCCACTTATAAGCCTTGAATGGGTTGGAGAAAAAAGTCACACCCAATCCTCAATTATTACCATTGGAGTAAATCTAGAAATGGAGGAAGGGGGTGGAGTTGTGACACCTATATGTAGACCTAAAGATGTCCAGAATGGTGGAAGCATCAAACCTGCTCTGGTGGCCAATTGTGCTCCAGAAGCTGCAAAGAACAGCTGAAGTGTTGCATGTGATTTTATACATCCTATCCCGAATAGGTTTGCCATGTCCTGGCAAGTATTCTTTAAATTTAGGCATTTTTGCATCTGGTCTTAATACTGATTATGAAATCCTATTCAATTTGAGTTTCAGTTCCTACCAAGGTTTTGTAAGTCTTGCATCCTGGTGAGTGCACATCACAGAATGTTTCATATAAATTTTGTTCAGTGTTCCCTGTAAACTGTGCTATTTTTTTAGTGAGCATGATTTCTTCCAGATGGAAAATCAAAACGCTCATCTGTAATAAAGGTCATTTATGTCCCCAGTGCTCAGACCTGTTATTTTATCTGTCCCTTATTTGAGCTTTGCATGTTTTATACACGGGGGATAAAATGATCACAATAAGATAATATATAAAAAATGGTCCGGTGGTTTATGCCTTTGTTTACTCGCTGTGCAGTTTTTGTGCCCAGGATAATTAATGTATATCTAAACCCAAGAATAAAAATGTAATAATTCTTAGATGTAGTGAATGCATGAGTTTTAATTTAAGGCCAAGTACGTTTTTTTGCAAGCACAGAACATTACTTCATGAACCTACTAGAAATCTTGTGTCCTTGTAACATGAAAGAGAAGTATAGCAAAAGCTTTCTTTTCTCTTCTGGGTCACAGGACTGCACTTACCTTTGCTCTCCTGTATCCAGAATCAGCTGAAGCCTGCTGTTGGCTGCCATCCTAGGCTGCTCCAGGCTCTGGAAGGATCCTGACAATTTTGGAACCACTCAGATGCCTGATAAGCAGTTGGCTCAGCCTCATGCCACTGAGCGTCTGAGCAAGCCACTCCTGTCCCCTTCCTAGCCCAGTATTCCAGTGAGCGCTGGAGGGGAAAAGAAAGGAGCAGTGACAGTCACTGCTATCTGCTCAGAGTAAACCAACAACTGAGTGATCAGCGGTTATATCATTGTCAGTTCTCAGGGTTAGAGGTGGCGGGGTACAACTGCAGCATAAGACCGATACTGCAGCAGGGAGGTGAATATGTATATTATTTTTTCTCCTCTCACCTTCCAGGACAGAAACGCATGATAGATGAGAAGCTCCACCCTACAGGAAACACAATCAGTTCACCGCTATTTAAAGGCCCCACTCTTCTCCTTGTCCCTCAGTATTGATTGAGTTTCTCCCACAGCGAAGCGTTTGCAGGTTTAGGAACGTCGGTGAGGGCCGCACTTTACCTGCACGCCTCGAGCTTCTCACAGGTCGCCTTTTGATGTGCACAGGCAGTTCAGACAGTGTGGTGGTCCCTTTGCTTTGGTGCTCTGCTCACCAGTTTGGGTCTCCTCCTGTCCTCCCCTGCATACAGTGGGCTCCATGCTGTGAAGGGCTGGCCGCATAACATCAGCAGCCATGAGGGGAGAATTCAGTGCGCTCCAAGCCTCGTTCTGAAACCGGAACTTCCGGTTTGAACAGAGAAGAGGCGGAGCATGCGCAGCGCAACCCGGAAGAGGGAGTTAAGCGTGGAGGAGGTGCCGGACCCGCATAGCTGCGGGAAAGTCACATGCTCTTCAGCTACCAAAAGCCAGAAGGCTGCTAAGAGCGCGAAGCCTGTCTGGACCCACCTCATGAAGGCGGAGGATGAAAAGACTGCTCCTACAGGCGAGAGCATATCTGAGCCCAGTAAGTGCTTTCTCCTTACTGGGGGGGGGGGGGGGGGTAATACCAGAGTCCCCGGCCAAGTTATTAAGGGAGCAGGAAGAGTGATGCTTTACTTGTTTTCTCTTCTCTTGCAGAATCCCAAAGTGGTACCCAGGAGGCTTCTGACACAACCAGCCCCTATATCCACTAGCTCCTCTAAACAGTGTGGGAATTGTGGGGAGAGATTGTCCAAATCTCACACAGTCTTTTTGTTATAGGTGTATTAACAACTGGTAAGGCAGCCTCAGGATTAATGCAGGATTTCCTTAAGTCTGTTCAGGAGGAAACTCTAGCCAATATCCAGTCCTTTCGCACCTCTGTAGCTTCACCCCAGGTAGTGGACCCAGAAGAGCTAACCCCTAAAGAGGGCTCTTCTCGGAGTTTACTTTCCAAGACCGGGCCGAGAGCCTTTCTGCCTGGTTCTCAGGGACTTCCCCCTGCTCAAGCTAGGTAGGAGGAGGACTTGGAGGCAGAAAGTCAGGCAAAATCTGAGCCCAGTTCTGGGGATGAGGTTGATCTGAATCTAGATAGTGAGGCAGAGGAGACCAAGGTAAACAGACATCTGTTTGGTCTGGAAGACCTAGAGGGACTCCTTTAAGCTATCTATGCCACTGAACAGATCCCGGAACCTCCCAAGGAGAGTTCAGTACAGGATAGAATGCATAGGGGGGTTGGTTAAATACCAATCCAAAGTATTTCCTGTACACCAGTCTTTGAAGGATTTAATTCTTCAAGAATGGGATGTTCCTGAAAGGTGTTTGGTCAGACCAAAAGCGTGGAAAAGGAGATTCCCCTTTGGAGAGGAGGTGGAGAAATTCTAAAGAGTCCTGAATTGTATGCCTCCCTGTCACAGGTGACTAAAAGATCTGTCCTCTTTTTAGGATAGAGGGAGTATCAAAGATACCATGGACCGTAAGTCAGAGTCCCTGCTTAAGAAAGCATGGGATGCCAATTAATCCACTATGGCCCCAGCGCTGGCTTCAACCTCCTTTGCCAGGAATGCAGACTTCTGAATAGAAAGACTTACTTTCTCAGCACCTTTCTCAGGGAAGGAATTCTCAGGAAGTACTAGATTCCCTTTCAGATATGGGGAAAGCTGTCACCTACCTGGCTGATACTGCAGTCGAGTCGGCTAAAACCGACGCCCCTTATTCAGCTAGGAGGGCCATTTGGGTTAAAGCTTGGGAAGCCGATTTTACTTCAAAGGCAAAATCAACCAAGAACAAAAAAAGAACCTAATAAGTGGAGTTTTGGTAGAGGTAGGCAAAGTAATTTGCTCTTCCCCTCTCCAGGTTCAAGCACCAAAGATACAAAGTGACGCCAGAGTCAAAGTGGGGGGCAGACTGTCTCCTTTTATTTCCCAGTGGGAGGAAGTCTGTCAGTCCATACAATTCTCAACTCATTAGAGAAGGCTACCGCCTATAATTCTCGTCCAAACCCCCACAAGAAATTACCTTAACACATCCTCCCAAGAACATATTAAAAAAGAGAGCCCTAATAAATGGGATCTGGGAACTGGTGGAACAGCAAGTGGTAGTGCCAGTGCCAGAAAGTCAGCTTTACCAAGGCTTTTACTCCCATGTGTTTGTGGTACCCAAACCCTGTGGGAAATACCGCTTTATCATAAACCTCAGAAACGTAAAGTAGAGTACAAAAGGTTTTCCATGGAAGGTATTTATTCAGTACGCCTGTTAAAAAAAGTGTTTGACTACTCTGGATCTCAGGAATGCCTACTTGCATGTTCGGATTCATCCGGAACACCAGGCTTTCCTGAGATTTGCGTTGGTAACCCAGAAAAGGATGTCTCATTGGCAGTTCAGGGCACTCCACTTTGATCTAGCGG
Source organism: Pelophylax lessonae (assembly GCF_965119305.1). Lineage (NCBI taxonomy): Eukaryota > Metazoa > Chordata > Amphibia > Anura > Ranidae > Pelophylax > Pelophylax lessonae. Next base: position 230,754,341 of record NC_138768.1, read on the forward strand.
CCAGTCCAAGGATTTTCAGAAAGATCCTGGCAGAAGCAGTGGCCTATCTTCATCTCCAGGGAATAGCTTTCATTTCTTACCTGGACAATCTACTAATCTTTGGTCCTTCGGCAATCCTGGTGAGATCAGACACCCAGAAGGTGATAACTGTCCTGCAGACGCTAGGCTGGTTGGTCAGCATGGTGGAGCCAGCTCGGGTTCAGACCTGTTTAGATGAGAGGGTTGGGGAGTTTTTGACCCCCAGATCCCTCCATAAGAGTACCTGTCAAGTGATAAAAATAAAATAAAAATTTTTTAAATGTATGAAAATATCGGCCAATGCGGATATGCAATGGCCAAAATATCGGCATCTGCAACGAAAAACTGATATCAGTCGATCACTAGTAAGAAGGCTGATAGGAACCCGCTCTTGCTCCAGGAGAGAGTTACTGGGAGTTCTGGAGCTCATGTCAGTCAGTATCCCAGCAGTTGTTTGGGCACAACTACACTCGAGACCTTCAATTGTTCCACGTTTCCCCCTGGGACAAAAAGGTTGAGTCCCTGGATGAAAGTGTAATCCTCACCCCTTAGGGAAAAACTTCCCTGAAGTGGTGGTCAGTACCAAGCAGTTTGGAGAAGGGCAGACCCTGGGGTCAGTGGGGATGGGGGCTCATCTAAAGAAAGCTAAAGCTCAGGGCACCTGGGACAAGGAAGTAGACCAGGCTTCTTCCAATTTCAGTAAAGTCAGAGCAGTGGGAGAGGCTCTAAAGACCTTTGAGAGTTCCATTTCAGGCATGGAGATTCAGGCCTGCTCCAACAATGCTTTGGCAGTAGCTTACCTGAACCACCAAGGAGGTACCAGGTCCAGACCCCTCCTAGAGCTAGCCAAGGAGATCTTGGGCTGGGCCAAAGGAAGGGTGGTCTCCTTGTCTGCTATTCACACAAAAAGGGAGAGCAACTGGGAATCAGATTTCCTCAGCCGCCAACCAATAAGACGGGGAATGGGACCAGAATCTGAAGGTGTTTCAGACACTAGTCTGGAAATTCTGCTTCCCAGAGATGGATCTATTTGCCAGATTCAAGAACAAGAAGGAAAGGAGATTATTCTCCCTCCTCTTAATGGGAAAAAGGGATTGAGGGCCTGGATGCTCTGGCCTAGATATGGCAGTTCGAGTTAGCTTATGCCTTTCCTCCTCTAACTCTAATCCCCTCGAGTCTTACAGAAACTCAGTCGTTCACCGGACCTCCGCCTCCTCCTGATTGCGCCATGGTGGCCAAGGAGGGCGTGGTTTGCGACACTGAAGGTGCTATCAGTGGCGCCTCCTTGGAAGCTTCCAGACCTACTCTCAGGGGTCCAGTATTGCAACCCAGGCCGGAGTTCTTCCAGTTGACAGCTTGGTTAGTGAGTGCCAGATCCTTAGAATAAAAGGCTGCTCAGACAGAGTGATAGACACACTCCTGAGCAGGAAACCAGAAACAAGGAAAATATATTCGAAGGTTTGGAAAACATTTTGTACTTGGTGCAGACAGAAGCAGAACTCATCCACCTCTGTACCCATAATCTTAGATTGCCTACAAGATGGGGTAGAGAAGAGTGTGGCGGTCAACACTCTTCGGATACAAATAGCAGCTCTCTGTTTTCTAGACGCGAGACTAGCAAAAGAACCTTTAGTTAAGATTTTTGACGGCCAGGGATAGAGGTACCCCTGTTACAAGAGAGGTTTCCACCCTGGGACCTGACTGGGGGTTCTAGAGGCATTATCTAGACAACCTACTGAAGAGGTTTCCTTTAAGTTTTTGACCCTAAAACTAGCCTTCCCATTTAGCTGTTAGAACAGCTAGAAGGCTAGGAGACTTGCAAGGCCTTTCTATTAAAGAACCATTTTTGTTGATCCTCAGGCCAGATCCTCTATATCTGCCCAAAGTAGCATTTTCCTTTCATAGGACACAATAGATAACTTTACCATCTTTTTGTGATAACCCGAAGAATGAGAGGGACCAGAAATGTCATTGTTTAGATGTGAGGAGATGCCGCCTCACTTATTTACAGAGGGCCAAAGCGTTTAGGAGATCTCATCTTTTGATCCTCTACTTTGGACCA
>NC_138768.1:230761420-230863920 GCF_965119305.1 Pelophylax lessonae
TTATAAATGCAGGAGTACAACATAAGGGCCATATTTTACACTGGTTTCAGTGTCAATATCTGGTTCAATTGATGTAGTAGCAATTCTCAAGGTACTTCAGATATTTTGTTTCCAATTTTGCCTTTCGTGATTGTGAAGAGTGCAAGTTTTATCTTCCCAAAGAAAAATATCCCAAAGTCCAGTAAAGAGACATTATAAATATTGATCTTCGGCAACATGTTTTCACCAAGTGTAAACTAATTTCTACAAAAATCCCCCCCCCCCCAAAAAATCGCATAAGTTTACGATTTGGTTTTGGGCCACAGGTTAGACACTCCTGCTGTAAAAGCTTGCAAAGTGGCGCCTATGAAGTTCTAAAGTACTGTATTTTGTCCCCATTTCAGGGGCATGCCAAATTTAAAGCGTGACATGTCAATCTAACAGCTTTTATATTTTACATAGTAGGATATTATATTGTATTTTTGTGCATTAAGATTCAATAAAGTGTATTCTTTCCCAAAAAAATGCGTTTGAAAAACTGCTGCACAAATATGAGAAAAATTTAAATTGCAAAACCCACTATTTTATTCTCTTGGACCTGTACTTAAAGAGAACCTATAATGCTTAACCACTGGTCACTGTGCTGCTACTGTGGCAAAGTGGCTCGTTAAGATCTGGCGACGGTAGACCTACATCACCAGACTCTCCCCTCTCTCGGCGGCGCGCGCGTGCGTTGCCGGAGGCTCGCTCCCACTGTATTCATACACAGCGGGAGTCGGCCAGGGGAGGAGAGGCAGTGATCGCCGCTGCTCTTCCCCGATCGTCGGATCGAGTGAGGAAATCCGCCCGCTTGTGTAAACAAAGCGGGCAGATCTCCTCTGTGACAGATTACAGGATTCAGCATAGCTGAACCTGTGGTCTGTGTCACACAACCCCCTCCCCCCACACACGTCGGTAAGCATGAGGCATACATTTAACCTCTTGATCACCAATAAAGTTAACCCCCTTCCCTGTCAGTGTCATTATTACAGTAACAGTGCACATTTATAGCACTGATTACTGTAGTAATGTCACTGGTACCCCCAAAAATGTCAGTTAGGGGTCCAATCTGTCCACCGCAATGTCGCAGTCCAGCAAAAAAAAAAAATCGCAGATCGCTGCCATTACTAGTGAAAAAAAAAAAAACAATAAAAATTACAAATCTTTCCCGTAGTTTGTAAACGCAATAACTTTTGCGCAAACCAATCAAAATACGCTTATTGTGATTTTTTTTTTTTTTTTTTTTAACCAAAAATATGTAGCAGAAAACAAATTGGCCTAAAATGTTAAAAAAAAATATATATATATATATACATCAGAATGTAAAAAATATATATATTTTTTTCAAAATTGTCGCTCTTTTTTTCAAAGATTAAAAATCGCACAGGTGATCAAATGCCACTAAAAGAAAGCTCGATTTGTGGGGGGGGGGGAGAGGACATAAATTTAATTTGGGTACAGCGTCGCACGACCGCGCAATTGTCCATTAAAGTAACGCAGTGCCGAATCGCAAAATATAGCCTGGTCAGGAATGGGGTAAAATCTTCTGGTCTTAAAGCGGTTAAAAATACGCTCATTGAGAATTTTTTTTGTCAAAGACATGTAGCTAAATACATTTTGGCCTAATTATATGACAATTGAATACATTGGATATTTTTTGGCTGTCAATTTTTCGCAAAATTTTTTTATTAATATTGCAAAGAATGAAAAGCGCAGAGGTGATCAAATACCACCAAAAGAAAGCTCTGTTTGTGGGGAAAAAAAGGATGTAAATTTCGTTTGGGTACAACGTTGCATGACCGCGCAATTGTCAGTCGCGCAATGCCAAGTTGCAAAAAGTGGCCTGGACGTTAGGCAGGAAAATCCTCCGGGGCTAAAGCGGTGAAGGTTCAAAGTAATTTTTTAGCAAAAAAAATATAAAGATTTATACATGTAGGAGAGAAATGTCAGAATTGGCCTGGGGTCAAGCAGTTAAATTGCTTCAAAGAATTATTTTCAAACACACAATTTTTAGAATGTATCTTAACCTAAGGCATATGGTAACTGCCTATGGCAAGCCTTGGGTTAAGACATATTCTAAATTTTGTATTTAAAATATTTCTTTGAAGCAATTTAACTGCTTGCCCCGGCCCATTCTGACATTTCTTTCCTACATGTATAAAGGTCTTCTATCGTGTTGAGGTCAGGACTCTGTGCAGGCCAGTCAAGTTCCTCCACCCCAAACTTGCTCATCCATGTCTTTATGGAACTTGCTTTGTGCACTGCCATGTTGGAATAGGAAGAGGCAAACCCCAAACTGTTCCCACAAAGTTGAAATCGTCCAAAATGTCTTGGTAAGCGGATGCTTTGAGTCTCCTTCACACCATAATCCCCCCTCCACCAAATTATGGGGGGGGGGGTGCCCAATGCTTTTGGTAATATAGTGTGGATGAGTGAATTTGGCGTGGAGGAACTTGACTGGCCTGCACAGAGTCCTGACCTCAACCCGATAGAACACCTTCGGGATGAATTAGAGCAGAGACTGCGAGACAGGCTTTCTCGTTAAACATCAGTGACTGACCTTCTGGAAGAATGGTCAAACATTCCAATAGACACACTCCTAATCCTTATGGACAGCCTTCCCAGAAGAGTTGAAACTGTTTTAGCTGCAAAGGGTGGGCCAACTCAATATTGAACCTTAAGAACGAAGACTGGGATGCCATTAAATGTCATTTGTGTAAAGGTAGGTGTCCCAATACTTTTGACAAAGTGTAGTTGTCTATACATGCCAAAGCAATAAATTAATACATTTGTGAAAGGTATACAGTATCTCACAAAAGTGAGTACACACATTTTTGTAAATATTTTATTATATCTTTTCATGTGACAACACAGTGAAATGACACTTTGCTACAATATACAAGCTGTACACGTACTACTTTACAATAGGGTAAATTTGCTGTCCCCTCAAAATAACTCAACAGACAGCCAATAATGTCTAAACCACTGGCAACAAAAGTGAGTACACCCCTAAGTGAAAATGTCCAAATTGGACAAAATTGGCCATTTTCCCACCCTGGTGTCATGTGACTCGTTAGTGTTACAAGGTATCAGGTGTGAATGCCAAGGTTTTTCATTACTTGCCTAGGCTATAAGAAGATTGCCAAGACCCTGAAACTGAGCTGCAACACGGCAGCCAAGACCATACAGCGGTTTAACAGGACAGGTTTCACCCAGAACAAGCCTTGCCATGGTCAACAAAAGAAGTTCAGTGCACGTGCTCAGCTTCATATCCAGAGGTTGTCTTTGGGAAATAGACGTATGAGTGCTGCCAGCATTGCTGCAGAGGTTGAAGGGGTGGGGTATCAGCCTGTCAGTGCTCAGACCATACGTCACACACTGCATCAGATTGGTCTGCATGGCTGTCATCCCAGAAGGAAACCTCTTCTAAAGATGATGCACAAGAAAGCCGCAAACAGATTGCTGAAGACTAAGGACATGAATTACTGGAACCATGTCCTGTGGTCTGATGAGACCAAGATAAACTTATTTGGTTCAGATGGTGTCAAGTGTTGAGGCAGCAACCAGGTGAGGAGTACAAAGACAAGTGTTTCTTGCCTACAGTCAAGCATGGTGGTGGGAGTGCCATGGTCTGGGGCTGCATGAGTGCTTCTGGCACTGGGGAGCTACAGTTCATTGAGGGAACCATGAATGCCAACATGTACTGTGACATACTGAAGCAGAGCATGATCCCCCTCCCTTCAGAGACTGGGCCGCAGGAAGCTGAGGGTGAAGGTGATAGACTGGCCAAGCATGTCTCCAGACCTAAACCCCATTGATCATCTGTGGGGCATCCTCAAACAGAAGGTGGAGGAGCGCAAGCAGTGCTGTATCTTGGCCTAGGCCAACAAGGCCCAGGCCTAGGGCGGCACTTTCCAGGGGGCAAGCAAAAAAGCTGCACACCGCATGAAAAAAAACAGCCTCCTCCGGACTCCAACACGAAAAGGGTCCCCACCGGCTTGCGCTACACTTTTAGTTTAGTGCCAGTATTATGGGGCAAATTGGGCCAGAGGGCAGGGTCCAGGAGGCAAATTAGTCTGGCACCCCCATAAAGCAGTCACACTTCTACCCACTGGTATGATAGGCTGCACTAATGGACACTGATAGGCTACACTGATGAGGCCACACTGATATGCTGCACTGATGAGGCTGTGCTGATGGGCAGTAATGAGGCAGCACTGATGGGCACTGATGAGGCGGAACTTATGAGAACTGATAAGGCTATGCTGATGGGCACAGATAGACTGTGGTTGTGGTCTGTGGTGTACAGATGACAGGGCGGGTCATAAACATAAAGGGGTGTGGCCTTTACTGGAAGGGGTGGGTCATATTTAAATTAGGGGGTGCACAAACTTAGTCAATCCTAGGACAGCCCAAACCTAAATACACCACTGAGCGCAAGGTCTCAAACATTCATCATCTCTGTGATGTTGCCATGGAGGAGTGGAAGAGGACTCCAGTGGCAACCTGTGAAGCTCTGGTGAACTCCATGCCCAAGAGGGTTAAGGCAGTGCTGGAAAAAATGGTGGCCACACAAAATATTGACACTTTGGGCCCAATTCGGGGCGTTTCACTTAGGGGTGTACTCACTTTTGTTGCCAGCGGTTTAGACATTATTGGCTGTGTGTTGAGTTATTTTGAGGGGACAGCAAATGTACACTGTTGTACAAGCTGTACACTCACTACTTTAAATTGTAGCAAAGTGTCATTTCTTTGGTGTTGTCACATGAAAAGATATAATAAAATGTTAAAAAAAAAAAAATATCTGAGGGGGTGTACTTACTTTTGTGACATACTGTACATAAATACAACAGAATCCTTAACTAGTTGTCTAACGTGTTTAAGTGGAAATCACAAGTAAATAATCATATAAAAGTTAATTGGAGACGTGAGGGTGTAAAGCTTTGTTGTACTGAATATACTATACTGTACACTCTGCTTTAAAAAATATTAGATTAGCTAATTTACAAAAGGCCTTTTGTTAATGCAAATACTGTATGCTATATTTTTAGTACTCTTCAGCGTACCCTCTTATATCTGTCACTGTGTACTAATCACAGCAAGAAGGGCTGTTTTAAGACTCAGGGCAAACATCTTATGGGCGCTCCCCAGCTAGGTGCAGAACAGTTCTACTGTACAGAATCTATACTACATGATGGCATAAACTGAGAATTACACCCGTTTAGAAGACACGCTACTGTGCATCATGCATACACAGAGCATAAGAGCAGATACTGATAATTACATCCAGCATGTTGAAAAAGTGAAGTGGTACTGTATGGTACCCACACCTACAGACAGTGGAGTACAAACAGGGGGAAAGGGGGGGGCTGCCCCAGGTGCCACACATTGGGGGTGTCAGGGAGTGTTAGGGCCAGCTGCCGGTCTGCCTCAGCCGCTTACTAACACAGGAGAGCGGAGCTGGATGCACAGTCTGAAGCAGAACAGGAGGATAAACAGCGGGAACTGTCGGAGTTAACTTTCTAAGTTAATGAGCAGGTGATTGGTTGTTAGGACCCCCCTAGCAACCAATCGCCTGCTGTTAACTAGCAAAGTTAACTCTGGCAGTTCCCGCTGTTTATTCAGCGCCGGTGATTCTCTCTCTCCCGTTCTGCTTCAGTCCCTCCTGCTCGGCACTCCTAATAAGGTAGGAAGGGGAGAGCTGGGGGCTAGGGCTGTATAATGTAAAGGGTTCGATGGAGGGGGCTTTATAATGTAAAGGGTTCCATGGGGGGGCGGGCCGTATAATGTAAAGTGTTCCATGGAGGGGGCTGTTTAATGTAAAGGGTTCCATGGAGGGGGCTGTTTAATGTAAAGAGTTCCATAAGGGGGACTGTTTAATGTAAAGGGTTCCATGGGGGGGGCTGGATAATGTAAAGGGTTCCATGGGGAGGGGCTGAAAAATGTAAAGGATTTATGGGGGGGGGGGCTGTGTAATGTAAAAGGGTTCAGAGGTGTTAGGGGGAGCTGTGTAATTTAAAAGGGGTGTGGGGGCTGTGTAATGTAAAAGGGGCGATAGGGGTGGGGGGCTGTGTAGTGTAAAGGGGTCAATAGGTGTGGGGGGGCTGTGTAATGTAAAGGGGTCCAGAGGTGCAGTGACTGAATTTTAAAGGGGTCCAGAGGTATGGGGGGCTGTGTAATGTGAAGGGGTCCAGAGGTAGGGGGGCTGTGTAATGTAAAGGGGTCCAGAGGTACGGGGGCTGTGTAATGTAAAGGGGTGCAGAGGTACGGGGGCTGTGTAATGTAAAGGGGTCCAGAGGTACGGGGGCTGTGTAATGTAAAGGGGTCCAGAGGTACGGGGGCTGTGTAATGTAAAGGGGTCCAGAGGTACGGGGGCTGTGTAATGTAAAGGGGTCCAGAGGTACGGGGGCTGTGTAATGTAAAGGGGTCCAGAGGTATGGGGGCTGTGTAATGTAAAGGGGTCCAGAGGTATGGGGGCTTTATAATGTAAAGGGGGTCTTCCTACATTTTACCCGCAGTTATAGCTGCAGTCCTATAGGTTTCTATTAGGTTGCACATTTTTTTCTGCATTTGCTGAAAGTGCACCAAAAGTCCCGCATGCTGCATCTTTGGCACACTTTCAGGAAACGGGAAAATATATATTTTTTTTTGGGGGGGGGGGAGAGACACCATGTTTTATTGCACCAGGTGACATCAACCCTAGTGACACCACTGACAGTAGCACATAGTAAGTGGGCCACTGCCAGTTACATGTACAGTATTTCTACCTGGCGTCTCAGGTCAGTCGGCGCCATTTTTGCAGCCTGAAATGAAGACAGGCAGTTTTTAGTATATCCAGCTGTATTTACTCAGCACAACTTATAACAAGTGGAAGATATAACACCAACATGCCAGAAAAAAAATTCCAAAACAGAATCACTGAGTTGGAAAAAAGATCACCCCCTTGTGTCAGTATTTTGTTGAACCACCTTTTGCTTTAATTACAGCCTTTAGTCTTTTGGGATATGTTTCTGCTAACATTGCACATCTCTTTTCCGTCTTTTGTAAACTTTTATATCTTTCTCTGTGGTGTCCTAGCCATCTTCTGCTTTTTGCATTGCTTGGGTTTCGTTTTAGGTTGTGCTAGAAGTGCACCATTAATCGTTTAAAAATCCCCCCCCACGATCTTAAAACGGCCTGTCCTCAATTCATACAGAGCTGTTCGCTGCTCGCTCATAGCTGTCAAAAAAAAAAAAAAAAAAGAGAGCCTTGGCAAATGTTTATCAACATTGCCAAGGCTGGGAGATGACTATATACACATTTTAAATGTATCATTTCCTTCTTTTAGATCAAAGGAATGAACTTCCGTCTGCAATTTCCGGTTCACATCTATGCGATACTGGAACCCTGCGAATCCACTGCAGGTTGCCGCATCGCATTCAAATCGCAGGCAGTTCACAATGCCATATGCGAATCGCTGGGGGTGTCAATACAAAGTTACTGACACCCCCATATCAGTTTGCATATCGCAGTGCGAACTGACAGTTCGGACATGAATCGGATTGCATTGGTGTGAACCACCATGCAACCCAATTCTGCTGCGGACCCAAAAAAGGGTCCTGTGCATTTTCTATCCGAATCCAATGCAAATTCAGCCATACAATCTGTATGGCTGAATTTGCATCGCACAGACATCACGTGATTTGCAGAGCAGTGCGCTCCGAATCACGTGCGATGTCTGTCATCGCTATAGTGTGAACCGACCTTAAGTGAGGGCCGTTTAACCTCTTAAAAACTAAACCTTTTTTCTAACACTTGATGCTTACGAGTTAAAATCAGTATTTTTTACTAGAAAAGGACTTAGAACCCCAAATATTTTATATATAGATATATATAAAGCTGCAAGACAAAGTATGTGAACCCTTTGGAATGATTTGGATTTCTGCACAAATTGGTCATAAAATGTGATCTGATCATCATCTAAGTCACAACAATAGACAATCACAGTCTGCTTAAACTAATAACACACAAAGAATGAAATGTTGCCATGTTTTTATTGAACACACCATGTAAACATTCACAGTGCAGGTGGAAAAAGTATGTGAACCCTTGGATTTAATAACTTGTTGAACCTCCTTTGGCAGCAATAACTTCAACCAAACGTTTCCTGTAGTTGCAGATCAGATGTGCACAACGGTCAGGAGTAATTCTTGACCATTCCTCTTTACAGAACCGTTTCAGTTCAGCAATATTCTTGGGATGTCTGGTGTGAATCGCTTTCTTGAGGTCATGCCACAGCATCTCAATCGGGTTGAGGTCAGGACTCTGACTGGGCCACTTCAGAAGGCGTATTTTCTTCTGTTTAAGCCATTCTGTTGTTGATTTACTTCTATGCTCTGGGTCATTGTCCAACACCCATCTACTGTTGAGCTTCAGCTGGTAGACAGATGGCCTTAAGTTCTCCTGCAAAATGTCTTGATAAACTTGGGAATTAATTTTTCCTTCAATGATAGCAATCCGCCCAGGCCCTGACACAGCAAAGCAGCCCCAAACCATGATGCCCCCACCACCATACTTCACAGTTGGGATGAGGTTTTGATGTTGGTGTGCTGTGCCTCTTTTTCGCCACACATAGTGTTGTGTGTTTCTTCCAAACAACTCAACTTTGGTTTCATCTGTCCACAGAATATTTTGCCAGTACTGATGTGGAACATCCAGGTGCTCTTGTGCTAACTGTAAACGTGCAGCAATGTTTTGTTTGGACAGCAGTGGCTTTCTCTGTGGTATCCTCCCATGAAATCCATTCTTGTTTAGTGTTTTACGTATTGTAGATTCGCTAACAGGGATGTTAGCATTTGCCAGTGACTTTTGTAAGTCTTTAGCTGACACTCTAGGATTCTTCTTCACCTCATTGGGCAGTCTGTGCTGTGCTCTTGCAGTCATCTTTACAGGACGGCCACTCCTAGGGAGAGTAGCAGCAGTGCTGAACTTTCTCCATTTATAGACAATTTGTCTTACCGTGGACTGATGAACAGCAAGGCTTTTGGAGATACTTTTATAACCCTTTCCAGCTTTATGAAAGTCAACCATTCTTAATCGTAGGTCTTCTGAGAGCTCTTTTGTGCGAGGCATCATTCACATCAGGAAATGCTTCTTGTGAAAAGCAAACCCAGAACTGGTGTGTTTTTTATAGGGCAGGGCAGTTGTAACCAACACTTCCAATCTCATCTCATTGATTGGACTCCGGTTGGCTGACATCTCACTCCAATTAGCTCTTGGAGATGTCATTAGTCTAGGGGTTCACATACTTTTTCCACCTGCACTGTGAATGTTTACATGGTGTGTTCAATAAAAACATGGCAACATTTCATACTTTGTGTGTTATTAGTTTAAGCAGACTGTGATTGTCTATTGTTGTGACTTAGATGATGATGATCAGATCACATTTTATGACCAATTTGTGCAGAAATCCATATCATGCCAAAGGGTTCACATACTTTTTCTTGCAGCTGTGGAGATATATATATATATATATATATATATATATATATATATATATATATATATATATATATATATATATATATATATATATATATAATTTTTTTTTTATTTTTTTATTTTTTTTATTATTTTTTTTTTTTTTTTTGCAGAGACCCTAGAGAATAAAATGGCGATCATTGCAATCTTTTATGTCACACCGTATTTGCGCAGCGGTGTTTAAAACGCAATGTTTTGGGGGAAAAAAACACTTGAATGAATTTAAAAAAGCAAAATAGTAAAGTTAGCCCAATTTTTTTGTATAATGTGAAATATGATGTTACGCCGAAAATCGTGTTCTTTATTCTAAGCAAAATTGGGATTCTCATTTTATCCAGAATCGTGCAGCTCTAGGTTGTGCACTTGAAAGTTTATGATGTGAACATTTTTTTGCATAAAACATAAAAACATGATGTAACCATTAACTTATCCATTCTATTAAAAAAATAAAAAGAAAGATTTGGCAAGAGTCACATATATGCAATTACAGTAACAAGTGAGCAGCTGATCTCTCATCCACAAGGGATGGTTACTTGGCATGCAGGGCAGGGGGAAAGAATAGTGACTGACCATTGTCATTGGGTAATGTAGTATGAAAGAAGACATGCCGGTATACCCTTGTGTTGAGGCTATTCCTAGAATGCAATATTGAAAGCAGCATGCTATTTGTTTCATAAGGGCTATTTTTTGTTAATAGGGTAAGGTCCGTATTTACAAGACAAAATCATTGTAAACAATAATGCCTTGTCTGGCCTTTGAGTTTAGGTCAGCATTAACAGCCCATTCACACTGATCCGACTTGGACCGCGACTTGGTCAGCCTGACAAGTCGCGGTCCATCACGTCCCATAGTGTAGTACAGGAACGGTTCTAAAAGGGGCGACACAAGTCTCTCCGACTTAGAAAAAGGGTCCTGTACTACTTCGGGGCGACCTGGAGCGACTTGCATAGACATTTATGAAGTCCGTGCAAGTCGCGGCGAAGTCGGATCCGACATGGTGTGAACGGAGAAGGACCAAAGACTAGTCTTGTTTGTCAATTCTGGTACTTTGCAAGGCTAACTTGCAAGGTATTTAAAAAAAAAAAAAAAAAAGACATTGGAAGCTAGGGTTTGTAATGGGGTACTTGTGCCATTTCCAAGAATTTCCCAAAAAAATAAAATAAAGTGGGAAGAGAGTCCTTTAAACATGGATTTAAGGTCAACACAAATATTTCAGACAGGTGTGGAAGGATGCTATAAAGCTGCCTTGAACCAAATTTGCTCTAGGGTGCTTTTCATATCACTAGTACTATATATTTAAAAAGGTGCTTTAGGCATATTTTTAAAAATTTAATGTAAGCAGCTACACAAACTATAGCTGCTGACTTTTAATAAATAGACACTGACCTGTCCCAGGATCCAGCGGTGTCCTCACCCAGATGGTTTCTTCACCGGGCTTCAGCTGCCGGGGCCAGCATACTAAGTGTGGGCAGCCAGCTGTGACTGCTTGGGGCTCCACAACCGGCTGCTCATTGCACATGCGCAAGCCACGCTGTGGCATCCAATTGGTCCCAGAGCTTTCGGGGACCTGTGACATGTCTCAGAAGGCTGTGGGAGAAGGAGGGGGGCTTCCACTCAGATGCCCCCCCCCAAAAAGTGCCAAATGTCAAGGAGGGGTAGGGAGGAGGAGGAGGAGGAAGAGCAGAGCTTCCCCTACTGGGTGAAGTTGCATTTTAAGCTGTATTTTTAATGGGATCTATTTTCCAGTCAGTGAAGAATATTAATAGCGCTAAAGCCCCGTACCGATTTTCGGCCGTAAATATTCGGCCGACGACCGATCGGCCGATTGTAGGCTTGTTAGTATGATGCTTCCGACAGCCGACAGCGCATTTTCGGCCGAACAGAATCTGTCGTGCAGGCATTAAAATTTTTGTTGGCCAACACCAGAACGGCCGATTGTTCGCCAGTCAGTACAGAATTCGGCCGACAGACAGCAGATTAGCAAGACTGGGCATGCTCAGAAAAGAAAAAAGACAAGGAAAGTTAACCATCACATGACATCACTTCTGCAGTCGGCTGTTGTTGGCCGACAAAATTTGTGTGCAGTCTTTTGCAGTTTTCAACAGACATGACAGCCCTGGACAAAAGACGGCCGATCGTTCGGCCGACGATCGGTACGTGTGTACGAGGCTTTAGATACACAACTGGTTAGCCACCTTCCAAACGATATGGTGTTTACTTCAATACTCTAAAAATCATCACAAAATATATTTTTTTTTGCATATGGTTGGTTTCACAAATAGTGTTCAATCACATAAAAAGTACAGTGTGCTTTACAAATGTAATGGAAATCTAAAGGAAAAAATGCTGAAAGGAGAGCCTTTGAAAGAATACGTGACCGGCTTTCCTCCATTCAGCTTTCTACTCCATTAAAGGCTAAGTTTACTTTTGGGGAAAAAAATAATAACCACATAGTTTTTCAGAAAAAAAATGTGTATTTATTATATTCTCCCCAAAGAACCCGCAATAAAGCATTGCGCCCACAATCACTGGATGTCAGGCTCCTGGTGACAAGTCCTACAGCTTTCTGCCCATACCGCTATACAGACTGGCATCAAGCTGCAGGGCTTGTGAATGAACTATGCCTGTGCTCATTAGTACCATTACAAGTGTTTTCTCAGTTACAGATGATTGTGTATGCATAGGTGTGCGCAGCCTATTGCATTAGGGTGTGCACCCCAAATTTATTAAAACATGGATGGTGTTAGTAGGGCAGTAGACTTGTCAGTAGGGCAGAGGTTGGTGTCAGAGGGGCAGTGGATGTTGTCAGTCGTTTTTTATTGTTATTATTTGATTTTTTTATTATTTTTTTTACTATTTTTTTTTTTAGGAGACCCCTTGGAAGGCTTTTGGTGAAATATCAGAAGGGGCAATCTGCACCAGGCACACCCGCACACCCCCTGCGCACGCCTATGTGTGTATGAATGATGTGCCTGTGCGCGTGCAGCCTCATATAGGCGCTGATTTTGTAAAGTGACAGAGGATACGGAAGAGGAACCCACAGGGAGCAGGCACTTAGGGGGTTAATTTGGAGCATGTTACACCACAGCGGGCAGTTTATTTTCAACAAGGGACCCCCATCAGAAACTGGGACTGTTTGTGGAGGGCTGAACTTAATTCTGCTCAATACTTATTCCAAACCTGAGAAGGTCCGCAAGTATGTAAACATACAGAAAACATAAACCTGGCGCTAGGAATAATATTTATGAAATAGGTCATTAACCACTTCTACACCAGAAAGATTTGCCCCCTTAATGACCAGGCCCTATTTTGCGATTCGGCACTGCATTACTTTAACGGACAATTGCAAGGTAGTGCGACGCTGTACCCAAATGAAATTTACGTCCTTTTTTTCCTACAAACAGAGCTTTCTTTTGGTGGTATTTGATCAGCTCTGCAATTTTTATTTTTTATGCTATAAACAAAAAAAAAACGAAATTTTTTAAAAAAACAATATTTTTCACATTCTGCTATATGACATTCTCAAAAAAAATTATTAAAAAATCAAAATTTTTTAGCATTTTAGGCCAATTTGTTTTCTGCTACATATTTTTGGTAAAAAAAAAATCCCATTAAGCGTATTTTGATTGGTTTGCGCAAAAGTTATTGCGTTTACTAACTACGGCAAAGATTTGTCATCTTTATTTTTGTTTTGTTTTTGTCAGGGGGCAATTGGAGCCGCCTGACCCATGCATCGGCTTCCCCGCTGCCGAGTGGGCGGCGCTCGCCCCCTAGCTTTCCACTCGCGACCGACGTAGGTCTACTTTGGTTTGCGCAGGAGAGCCACCCTGCCGCAGTAACAAGGCGGCGGGTGGTCGGGAAGTGGTTTAATAGGCCTCAGCCCCTTGTTTTTACCACTCCCCCACCCACCCCCAACTGCCCTTTCGAGCTGTAAAATAAAAGCCAGATGGGGCTGTTTACAAACTCACCAGTTGAGTTCAATGGGACCGCCTCACAACTGCTTGTAATGCACACAATAGCAGCAAGGTATTGTGGCGTTATAGAGATAAATCTTGCAGTGAGGGGGTAAAATAACATCTCCTGACTGCCTGTCAAATGCCCTCTGAAAAGCCCTGTGACTGGAAGTAGAGAGCCTGAGATCGGTACAGTGGGGATTTCTGCAGGTCCTGACCTGGGGAGTAATACAGAAACACGGCTCCTGGGGTTTGCATCGTGCAGGCACCAACACAGGAAGAACTTGGCCAGGTAGCAGAGTGACGGGAAAGCTTTCGGACTTCTAGGCAAAGCTTTCCTGCCAGGACTTATTCTCCCAGCTGTACCAATCAGCTTCTCAGGCTCTCTCCTTCCAGTTCTTGCAGCTCTCCACATGGACATCTGTCAGTGCCTCTCCAAGCCTATCAGTATGCTAAGTGAGGCCTGTTCACTGAGGTGCCATTATCAGGGCCCAATTTGCAGACAGCGTGGGGCAAACAAAGCAGGCGGACATCTTCTTACACCCACGCTAGTCCTGAATTTTACATTAATTTTCATTAATTTTCACCTTATATACTGAAATAGACTATTTCACTATATAATCAGTTTGTCGCTGAGCAGTGCTGGGTGTACCAAGATAGCCGTCTCCACCTTCTACCTGCAGGTTTCTCACTATACATACTAGAATACAATAATAAAAATGTAATACTGTGATTCTGTATATAAGGTGAGTTTACTGCTAAAATAAATGTAAAATTCAGGACTTGCGTGGGTGTAAGAAGATGTCCGCCTCTGCTTCGTGTTCTGTAACATTAGCAAAACCTATCGGAACGCATAGCGGCCATGTTGGAACACATGGCGTATGCGCAGTAAGTTGTTCTAGTCCGTACATCATTTCCAGTTGCAGAATCTGATAGGTAGTGGTATTCTGACAGAACACCGGCTACACACGTTTTATGAACAAGGGCAATTCCAAAAATGTCTACCTATTTTCTGAATGTGTTTCTAAGCAATGTATCCCTTATGTAAAGTGATATCAGCGAACCACTGCCATCTAGTGGCTACTCTGATTTACTGGACTTCAATACTGGCTATATACAAGCTCACAGCTAACCCTGAAACTTTTTTTCAGTTTAAGGAGTATTTAGGATTTTTCTTAATCCGTTAATGTTTGGGGAATGTGCAAGAGAGAAGGACTAAAGGCCCGTACACACAATAAGAAAATCTGTAGGGAAAATTTGTCCGACGACCGATCTGTCGATTTTCGGATTGTTAGTATGGTGCTTTCGACAGCCGACTCCGACTTTTCGGCTGACAAAATCCTGATGTGCAGGCTATAAATTTTTGTTGTCCGTAATACAACGTCCGATTTTCGTCTCATTAGTACAGATTTCGACAGAAATAAAAACTTAAGAGCAAGACTAGGCATGCTCAGAGACGAAAGAACACATACAAAGCAATCCAACACATGACATCACTTCTGCAGTAGAATTCGGTCGTATGGGAAAATTCGTATGAAAATAACCTCTTCACTTTCCACATCAGACTAGCATGCAACAAAAAACGGACGACAGCTCTTTTTCGATAATCTGATAGTGTGTACGGGGCTTAATGCCCCATACACACGTGCAGATTATCTGCAGACTTTTGTCTGCAGACTTACCAAAACCATATAATATGAGGTCAAATCTAAACACTTTCAATTTGTATGCAATCCGGCAGGCCCTTGCACTACATAGAAAAGGTAAGTCTGCAGACAAAAGTCTGCAGATAATCTGCACGTGTGTACGGGGCATAAAGCCCCGTACACACGTACCGATCGTCGGCGAACGATCGGCCGTCTTTTGTCCCCGGGCTGTCGGTGTCTGTTGAAAAGTGCAAAGACAGCACAAGAATTTTGTCCGCCGACTGCAGAAGTGATGTCATGTGATGGTTAACTTTCCCTGTGTTTTTTCTTTTCTGAGCATGCCCAGTCTTGCAAATCTGCTGTCTGTCGGCCGAATTCTGTACTGACTGGCGAACAATCGGCCGTTCTGGTGTCGGCATACAAAAATTTTAATGCTTGCATGACAGATTCTTTACGGCCGAATGTGCGCTGTCGGCTGTCGGAGGCATCATACTAACAAGCCTACAATCGGCAGATCGGTCGTCGGCCGAAGCTTTTCGGCCGACGATCGGTACGTGTGTACGGGCCTTTAGACTAAGTTAGACTTGCAGATAAATTGCTGCGCCTCTGAAAAGCAGCTCACATTCAGATTGCTTGTCGGTTGCCTGTTTTAACCCTATAAATGATGCACCCTTGTGCATTGCACACAGGACATTTGCAGGGCATCCCTTATGGACTATGAGAATTGCAGTGTGCATAGAACACTGCATGTAAGACCCCTATCAGACAGAGCAGAACCCGTCCAAGCGGATCCCCCTGCTCAGCGGGGGATCTCTCCGCTAATCCCCACTGAGCAGGCGGATGACAGGTCCGTATCCGCTCCACTGATGCAGACACGGACATAGCCTGCTGTTCTTTATGGGGTGGTTGGATGGAATCGGACTGCCTTTCCTGTTCCATCTGATTGTTATCCAATCCAGAACAGATCCCCATCCATCGGATCAGATCAGATGCCGACAGTTGACAGAGGACACATGTCTGCTGACATCCACCGCCCCATAGAAAACAGCAGATGGTAATTTCCCAAAAAATTATGCCAAAAATTCACAACTTCAAAAAACCCATCATGCCACTTAGCAGTGGCGTCACTAGGGTTGGTGTCACCCGGTGCGGTAACTCACGGTGTCACCCCAACCCCTTTCAATAATGTTTTTTTTACTAATGTAACTTGTAAATCATAGCTCCCATATAACACTAAATGTAATGGCAATAGCAACATTAATAACTAGGAGAATTAAAATGACTTTTAAATTACAATATCATATGAAAATAATAAAACACAGCTGTCAGGTCCCCATGCATCTCTATGGGGGAATCGGATGGGAACGGACCATCTGTCTGTTCTCATCCGATCCCATCCGCTGGACGGATGGAAAATAGGGTTTCCATCCATCCAGATTTAATGGATCGGATTGGATGTCAGCGGACATAGAGATGCAAAGGGTGACCATTAAGATCCGCCAAAAAAACTGACAGGCGGATGACAGGCCTGTGTGAAAGGGTCCATACATATAAAGACCAAAGTGCATTTCCTTAGTGCAAATTCATATACAGTACTCTATTCAAAACATATATGCAATATTCATACATAATATTTGTATTATTCAAAAAAAAAGTGCAATTACATTTACTCATAAAAAAGTGCCAATGTGGAAAATAGTGCAATTAAACTTAAGGTGCCCAGACAGATATAAGCAGCTTCTTTTTGATTTGTGCTGTTAAATAGTCCGTAACTTCAATATGTTTTATTTATCAGATGCAGTGCTTGTCTCCCTCTCAGCAATCAGTTTATTCACCCTTAGGGCTCTTTCACACAGGCGGACCGTTCAGATCCGCCTGTCCGTTTTTTTGGCGGATCTGAACGGCCCCCCCCCATGCATCCCTATGGGGCATCGGATGTCAGCGGAGACATGTCCGCTGACATCTGATCCGATCCTTCAAATCTGGATGGATGGAAACCCTATTATTATAAACCACCGACGGTCCGTTCCCATCCGATTCCCCCATAGAGATGCATGGGGAACTG
The DNA here is from genome assembly GCF_965119305.1 of Pelophylax lessonae. Lineage (NCBI taxonomy): Eukaryota > Metazoa > Chordata > Amphibia > Anura > Ranidae > Pelophylax > Pelophylax lessonae. The sequence goes on from NC_138768.1 coordinate 230,778,622, forward strand.
ACAGCTGTGTCTCCGCACACAGCAGAGAACAGCTGTCAGGGGATTCGGCGGATCGATCCCCCGCTGAGATAAACGGAGTCCGTCCGATGGACGGACAGTGTGAAAGGGGCCTTAGTGTCAGTGTGAATTTGCTATTCCTCCTCCTCTGTGTGCAAGGGCCACTCCCCAGACAGATTTGGGCCTGCAAGGAACCCCTGCGTTTTGAGTACAGTACAGATGTCCTTAGTGCCCATCAATGCAATCTCACCACTGCCATCAAATGCAGCCTTATTAGTGCCCATCAAATGCAGCTTATCAGTGCCCATCAATGCAACCTCACCAGTGCCAACAAATGCAGCTTTATTAGTGCCCATCAAATGCAGCTTATCAGTGGCATCAAATGCAGCTTATCAGTGCCCATCAAATGCAGTTTATTAGTGCCCATCAAATGCAGCCTCACCAGTGCCCATCAAATGCAGCTTATTAGTGCTCATCAATGCAACCTTATTAGTGCCCATCAAATGCAGCTTATCAGTGCCCATCAAATGCAGCCTCATCAATGCTCATAAAATGCAGCCTGATCAGTGCCCATCAAATGCAGTCTGTTAGTGCTCATCAATGCAACCTCACCAGTGCCAACAAATGCAGCCTTATTAGTGCCCATCAAATGCAGCTTATCATTGCTCATCAAATGCAGCCTCATCAGTGCCCATCCAATGCAACCTCATCAGTGCCTGGATCACACAGAACAGCCATCTCTTGCTGTGTCACGGAGCTTGAATATAAATTGCCCGGCGGCCGCTGTCAACAAAGTCCCACCTCCTAGACTGGCTCCTATGATACACGTCACACTGATTCAATTTCCTAGCATTGGATCAATGTGCTGTCTATCATAGGAGCTGGTCTAGGAGGCGGGACTTTGTTACAGCGCTGCAGAACAATTCAGATCCAAGTTCCATAACACAGCAGGAGATCGCTGCTCTGTGTGCCATACACAAGGAGAGGAGGAAGGAAGGGAGCACTCTGACAGGGGCACCCCAGAATGATGTCATTGATGCAATTGTGATTCAGCCGTTCCCTGCATTGATGGAGAATCATTTAAGGCTAAATCGCAATGCATCGATTATACGATTATTTTCAACACCCCTACTTGACTTCCAATGTTAGTTCCGGTTCACATATGTGTGATGACAGACATTGCATGTGATTCGGAGCGCACTGCTCTGAAAATCACATGTCTGTGTGATGCAAATTAAGCCATACTGATTGTATGGCTAAATTCACATCGCATTTGGACACAACTTGCACCGGACCCTTTTTTGGGTCCGCAGCAGAATTGGATTGCATGGATGTTTACACCTATGCGATCCAATTCATGTCTGAACTGACAGTTCGCACTGCGATATGCGAACTGATCTGGGGGTGTCGGTAACTTCGTATTGACACCCCCAGCGATTCGCATATGGCAGTGTGAACTGCCTGCGATTTGAATGCGATGCGGTGGATTTGCAGGGTTCCAGCATCGCATATATGTGAACTAGGACTAAGTGCCAGTTCACATATGTGCGGCTGCGGCGATCGCATGTAATATCGGAGCGCACTGCTCCTTCATTACATGCGATCGGCTGTGCGGTGCGAGTTTAGCCATACACTTTTTGTATGGCAATTCGCACTGCACCCGCAGTAAAGTCGCACATGACCCTTTTTTTGAGCCGCATCAGGATCGGATCGCACAGTGGTTCACATTTGTGCGATCCGATCCTGTGCGAACTGTAAGATCGCACTGCGATATGCGATCAAACTGGGGGTGTCGTTAACATTACATTGACACCCCCAGCGTATCGCATATGGCAGTGTGAACTGCCAAGGGTGCGTTTGCGATGCGGGAACAGCCTTCCCGCATCGCATAAGTGTGAACCGAGCCTAAGAGACATTCTTCCAGCTGAAGTGAACAGATGTGAGTGTTAGGGAAAAGCACTTAGTGTACAGATATCAGAGATATATATATATATAGGGAATAACTCATGAAGTGCTATTCCCTATATATAACACTGATATCTGTACACTTAGTGGCACTCACTGTACTGGGGAATGGCATCTGCTAGAAGGGCACTGGGAAAGAAGGAAGGAACACTCTCAGTTAGTCCTGCTGGTGATTAGACACACAACACATTAAACTGCTGTCATTATTACACACTGACCTGCTGCTACACACAAGGCAGGTCAGGCTGGCTCCCTCGAGGGGACACTGCTCGGCTCTGCACTCTGAAGCCTCCATCTCCCTCACCCGACCCGAGGCAGTGATGTGTGGCCCCGCCCCTTAGCTGAATTCCCCAGAGGGAGGGGTGGCTAGAGCTCCTGTCCATGCCATCATCTCCACACGACTGACGGCTCCATGATCGCTCTCTTATCTATCCTGTGATAGGGTGCGATCTCTTCTTCCACACCTCCCACAAGAAGTGTATCAGCTGCGAGCCAATTATCAGCAGCGGTGAGGTTGAAAATTTTGGCAGTACACCGGACCGCATAGAAGAGGAAGAGAGCGGCAGAGTGGTGTCACCCTCCACCCGGTGGACACCCTGGTGTGGTCCGCCCCCCCCCCGCACCCCACTTGTGACGCCTCTGCCACTTAGTAAATACTTTGGGCTGTCTACTTTCCAAAAAGGAGTGATTTGGGAGGTATTTGTACTTTCCTGACATTTTTGGGCCTCAAGAAATGTTAGTCCTTCAGTCAATCAGGATTAACCAATTTTCAGATATATTTGTGAACTCTCCAACTTTCCTATATACTAAATAATATACACTGATTTGTATTATTTTTACTGAAGAAATGTAGTAGAATACATTTTGGGCTAAATTTATTAAGAACAATTACTTCAAACAATTACTTGAACAATTATTTGAAAAATGTTCTATCCGAAACACAAAAAAAAACAAAAAAACATTTTTCAGTCTTTTTTATCTAGCAAAAAATGTAAAACCAAGTGGTGATTAAATACCACCAAAAGAAAGCTCTATTTGTGTGAACAAAATGAGAAAAATGTAGTTTGGGTACAGTGTTGCATGACCGCGCAATTGTCATTCAAAGTGTGACAGTGTTGAAAGCTTAAAATTGGTCTGGGCAGTAGTGCCCAGTAATAAAGAGGAGCTCCAGGCACCTATAACAAAAAAAAGTCAGCTACAACAAGTGTAGCTACTGACTTTTAAAAAACAGCCACTCACCTATCCCACGGTTAACTGGTGAGCTCGCCCCAGCCGTCTTTATCCTCCGTCGGCAGCGCTGGAATCTTCACTATGGGCACACGGCTGTGACAGCTTGTGACTTCACAGCTGGGTGCCCACTGTGCATGCGTAAGTCGTGCAGCGCATCCTGACTGGTGGATGCAGTCTTTTAGGACATGTAGGTGTTCCAGAAGACTGCAGGTGGAGGGAGGAGAACTTCCGTTCTGAGGTCCGGAGCAGGTACCTGTCAAAATTGGGTCAAAAGTGCCAATTGTGCAAGAGGAGTGGGTTACGAGTCCTTAACCACTTAAGCCCCGGAAGATTTTACCCCCTTCCTGACCAGGGCCTATTTTGCGATTCGGCACTGCGTGACTTTAACGGACAATTGCGCGGTCGTGCGACGCTGTACCCAAACGAATTTGACATCCTTTTTTTCCCACAAACAGAGCTTTCTTTTGGCGACAATTTTGCAAAAATTACAATATTTTTCACATTTTTTTATATGAAATTCCCCCAAAAAAATGTAAAAATCAAAATTTTTTAACATTTTCGGCCAATTTGTTTTATGCTATATATGTTTGGTATTTTTGTCATTTTTGTTGTTTTTTTTTTTTAACGCGTAATGGCGGCGATCTGCGATTTGTTTTTTGCGGTACTGCGACATTGCGGCGGACAGATCGGACCCTTGACTGACATTTTTGACACTTTTGGGGGTACCAGTGACATTTCTACAGTAATCAGTGCTATACATATGCACTGTTACTGTAAAATTACCCTGGCAGTGAAGGGGTTAACTTTTTTTGAGAGGGAGGGGCTGTGTGTGTCCCTAGGGGCCCGATTCTAACTGTGATTGGCTGTGGCTTGAGGTGTATGAACAGTGATCAACGGTCCTACATAGTAGAACCGTATGATCACCATTCATACTCAGGGGAGAATGACAGGCGGCTTGTTTACATTAGCCGCCTGCCTTTCTCCCGCTCTAACGGACGAGCGCGAGTGACCGGCGGACATTGGGTCCGCCGGTCACACACGCGGGGGGGGTCCGTGACCACTCGGGAGCGGGAGCGCGCCTCCGGGGGCGCACGCTCGCTCTCAAAACCCTCGCAGGCTAGCGACGTAGTACTACGTCGCTCTGCCTGTGAGGGGCTGACCGCCGCAGTAAGTAGTCGTGCGGCGGTCGGCAAGTGGTTAAAGAGGTTGTAAACCCACTTTGTTTACATTTACCTATAGGTAAGCCTACATTAAGGCTTACCTATAGGTGCTATAAATATCTCCTAAACTTGCACCGTTTAGGAGATATTTACATTGCATGCAGCCGATGACGTCATCGGCGAATGCGCTCTGAAGGAACGGCCACCCGTGCCGTTCCTTCAGATCCTAGTGTCGTGAATGGCGGCTCCCGCGCACATGCACTGGAGTGATGTAATCGCGCCCCCGGCCAATCAGATGGCCGAAAGATGAGATCCAGGAAGCAGGACGGCCTAACATGTCGGCCATCCTGTCGGCACTGAGGGGGCTTCCTTTTTAGGTAAGTACTTCATAATGAGCTAGTATGCGATTCATAATGAGCTAGTATGCGATGCATACTAGCTCATTATGCCTTTGTCTTTACAGGTTTTTTTTTTTCACATTTTTTTAAGCGGGTTTACTTCCTCTTTAAAGCGGAACTTCCCCTTTTGGGGCACAGAGTAGCAAAGTACATCTGACACATTCCGACAGTAATTATTTAGAAACGTGTAAAGTAAAAGCTCGATCATAGAAACACAATGGAGTATTTCAAACTGACCAGTTCCCAGGACCTCCAGGTTGCTAAGCAACACAATGCTGTTTCCAGGCAGCCTGCAATGTTTATCCTGATACACGTGCTTCCCTGTGCAGAAGGGTGTGATGGCTGACTGTCCACACACAGGAATAGTGACTCTGCTGTGATAAGACGATGACAGGCACCACCGTCTCCGGAGCCCTGACAAGGCAGATGACAGCCCTGGGTCTGAAATCCTTCCCCTGTGCTCCTGGAAGCTGGGTAATCATTCCTCCCTGTCTAATGTCTGTGTCTCTTCTCATCTCTATGGGCTGCAATACAACCTGCTTCTATCGTCCTAATAATAAACTAAAGCCTCGTACACATGATCAGATTATCGGAAACATTTTTGTTCCTTTTTTGTTGCACGCTAGTCTCATATGGAAAGTGAAGAGGTTACTTTCATAGGAAGATTCTCCTACGACAGAATTCAACTTCAGAAGTGAAGTAATGTCGTGTGTTGAATTGTTTTGTATGTGTTCTTTCGTTTCGAGCATGCCTAGTCTTGCTCTTACAATTTTTTTTCGGACCAAAACTGTACTAATTAAACGAAAATTGGACATGGTGTTCACGTACGATAAAAATTTTATAGCCTGCACATGCAGTTTTTGTCATACGAAAATTCATAATCCGCTGCCGAAAGCACCATACTAACAATCCGAAAATCGGCAGATCGTTCGTCGGACGAAATTTTACTTCCGATTTTCTTATCGTGTGTACGGGCCTTAAGAGTGATGCACATACAGGTAGAGAACATATTTTATGTATTTTGTCCCACTGTTTAGGTTAAATAGATCGAAAACATCCCTTTAACCACTTAAGCCCCGGAAGATTTTACCCCCATTCCGACCAGGGTTTTTTTTGCCATTCGGCACTGCGTGACTTTAACGGACAATTGCGCGGTCGTGCGACGCTGTACCTAAACGAATTTTGACGTCCTTTTTTCCCCACAAACAGAGCTTTCTTTTGGTGGTATTTGATCACCTGTGCGATTTTTACTTTTTGCGCTATAAACAAAAAAAGAGCGTAAATTTTGCAAAAATAACAATATTTTTCACATTTTTTTATATGAAATTCCCCCCAAAAAAATGTAAAAATCAAAATTTTTTAACATTTTGGCCAATTTGTTTTCTGCTACATATGTTTGGTAAAAAAAATCGCAAAAAGCGTATTTTGATTGGTTTGCGCAAAAGTTATTGCGTTTACTAACAAAGGGAAAGATTTCTGTCATTTTTGGTGTTATTTTTTTTAACGCGTAATGGCGGCGATCTGCGATTTTTTTTGTGGGACTGCGACATTGCGGCGGACAGATCGGACCCTTGACTGACATTTTTGACACTTTCGGGGTTACCAGTGACATTACTACAGTAATCAGTGCTATACATATGCACTGTTACTGCAAAATGACACTGGCAGGGAAGGGGTTAACTTTATTGGGGAAGGAGGGGTTAAGTGTGTCCCTAGGGGCGTGCTTCTTACTGTGATTGGACATGGCTACTGGTGTAGGAACAGTGATCAACGGTCCTACATAGTAGAACCGTATGATCACCATTCCTACACAGGGGAGAATGACAGGCGGCTTGTTTACATCAGCCGCCTGCCTTCTCCCTTCAAGGCGGACGATCGCGAGTGACCGGCGGACATCGGGTCCGCCGGTCACACGCACGGACTTCCCAGGGAACGAGCCGATGCGCGCGCGCGCTTGCCCGCTATTGGCTCACAAGGAAGTGACAGGCTAGTGACGTACCGATACGTCACTTTGCCTGGCCAGGGCTGACCGCCGCAGTATATGTACTTGCGGCGGTCGGCAACCGGTTAAAGTTGTGCAGTGCGTTCATTCACACGTGTTATGTCACATGTTAACATGCGTTGCATTAAAGTAAAACTAAGGGCAAAAACATTTTTTTTTTCATACTTCAGAGTCGTGTTTCTAAACCAGGTGTATTACCCACTTGACCTCCGGAAGCTTTACCCCCCCCCCCCCTTCACAACCAGGCCAATTTTTGTGATACGCATTCCTTTAACTAACTATTGCTAAATTTATATTCATTTTTTTCCCACAGAAAATTTTATCACCTCTGCGTTTTTTTTTTTTTTGCCCTTAGAAACATGGAACGACTCACAATTTTGAAAAAAAAAAAAAAATAATAATTTTTACTTTCAGCTCTAAACAAATCCAATAAAAAAATGTAAAAAATCAAATTTCTTCATCAGTTGAGGCCAATATGTATTCTGCTACATATTTTTGGTAAAAAAAAAAATCCCTAAAAGCCTAAAGCCCCTTTCACACATGCAGATCGTTCAGATCCGCCTGTCAGTTTCTCAGGCGGATCTGAACGGATGCCCCATGCATCTCTATGGGGCAGCCGATATCAGCGGAGATATGTACGCTGACATCTGATCTGATCTGGTCCGTCAAATCCGGGCGGATGGAAACCCTATTTTCCATCCGTCTGGTGGATCGTATGAGAACAAACAGGCGGTCCGCTCTCATCCGATTCCCCCATAGAGGAGAGCCGGGATCTGAAACCTCCGTCTCCGCACACAGAGTGGAGACACAGCTGTCATCCGCCTGCTCAGAGGGAGATCGGCGGATCAATCCCCCGCTGAGAAGAAAACGTAACGGACAGGATCGGACATGTGTGAAAGTGGCCTAACTGCGATATTGCGGCAGACAAATCGGATACCTGACACCTTTTTGGGGACCAGTGACACTAATACAGTAAATATTAAAAAATAACCGCGCTAAACACACTGTGAAAAATTATATGTGCTTAGTGAAATTGCACAACTAAAATTAAGCTAAAAATCAAAGCAGCAGCTGAAGTGGGAACACACCAATAAAGAATAAATAATAATAAAAGCTGCGCTAATTTGAGAAATGCACATTAAGAACATGTGATAAATAATCAAATAGTGAAACAAATGATACAAAAGTAGTGCTGAAAAAATCAATCAAAAATAATAGTGATCAATACACAGCAACATAGTATAATGAGTGAATAAAGAATAGTCCAAAGATTGTGCAAAGTGTAAGAACAGGAAATCCTTCACCGTGATGGATGGCTCTTCACTCTATACGAGCAGAAGTGCCGCGGTATGCGCTTAACACAAATCAGATGTAAACAGGCTCAATAATGAATGGAAACAGCCAAGACACAAAATCATCCACCGCAGTGCTTCAAACCGTGATGACAGGTGAAGATCACACTATGCGCTTACCGCAACTCAGGTGAAAATAAGCCCAACTCAATGCATGGAACTAAACTTCTGACCGATCCAACAAAGAAGGGATGATCTCTCCAACTGATGCAGCCCAGCGGGAGTGCCAATCACTTGCAGGGTTAGAGCACGAACCGTCCGGATCAACCTGAATGAATGAGGACAGTCACATGGGTGTAAAGTCAGAAGGATCAGATAAATGCCCATGGTAAGGTATTATCCAGAAGTTAAGCTCTATGCTGTAATGCAGAGGATCCAGTAGAGTCAATAGTTTTCCCTCCAATCCCTTATAGTCTATTACATAGAACAGACCTGTGAGAGAAGCCATTAGGAACCAGAGAGAGAAGAGGGAGCCTTTCACATGTGTTTAAATAAAAACCTCCTTTAAAACCAAGCAGAACCTGAGACGGAAAGGTCCAGCCTACAGGAAACCGAGTGGAAGTGCTCAGACTTTAAGATTTCGGAGCTCTAAAACAGAAGGGATTGGAGGGAAAACTGTAATCTGGGGGGCTCTCGGGTATAGAAGGGATTCTGATGTGATGGGGGGGGGGGGGTTCTGATGTGATAGGGAGACCTCTGATGTGAAAAGGGGGCTTCTGATGCTCCCCAGATGTGCCTCGACACCCCCTATTCACTCTGTGTGGCGCAGATTCCCCCTGTGTAAACCCCTGATATTTCACCAAGGCCCCCTAACGGGGCGTCCTGAAACAAATTTGTAAAAGAAAAATAAAATTGTAAAAAATAAAATAAAAACTACTGACACCATCCACTGCCCTAATAACACCATCAGTATGTATACACATGCGTATTTGAGCTTTGAGGTGCACACCCTAATTCAAAAGGCTGTTCTAATGTGATGATAGTTGAGTACATTGACCAAGGCTCAGGTTTCCCATTGATAAATACTATTTTGGTGTATTAGACTGGGCTGCCTTGAGGCTGGGTTCACACCTAATTCCGACGTGGCTAGCAAGGGTGCGGTGTGTCCCTGTTCTCTAATTCAGGAATCAGGCCCAAATTTTTGCCTGAATTCGGACCTGAAACAGAGCCAAAGACACACAGGACCCCTGTACAATCCGCTCTGCAGCCCCCCCGAAGATGAGTGAACCGGCTTCATTAACCAGTTCTGGACCGGAAGGATTTGCCCCCTTAATGACCAGGCCATTTTTTGCGATTCGGCACTGCGGTACTTTACCAGAAAAATTGCGCGGTCATGCGATGCTGTACCTAAATAAAATTGATGTCCTTTCCCCCCCCCCCCCCCCCCACAAATAGAGCTTTCTTTTGGTGGTATTTGATCACCTGTGCGATTTTTATTTTTTGCGCTATAAACCTAAAAAGAGCGACAATTCTGAAAAAAAAACAATATTTTTTACTTTCTGCTATATAACATTCCCCAAAAAAAAACAATTTAAAAATCAAATTTTTCATCCTTTTAGGCCAATTTGCACTCTGCTGCATATTTTTGGTAAAAAAAAAAATCACAATAAGCGTATTTTGATTGGTTTGCGCAAAAGTTATAGTGTCTACAAACTAGGGGAAAGATTTATGTCATTTTAGTTTTTTTTACTAGTAATGGTGGCGATCTGTGATTTTTAGCGGGACTGCGACATTGTGGCGGACGGATCGGACCTCTAACTGACATTTTTTACACCTTTGGGGGTACCAGTGACATTACTACAGTAATCAGTGCTAAAATATGCATGGTTACTGTAATAATGACACTGGCAAGGAAGGGGTTAACCCAGTGGGTGATCAAAGGGTTAAATGTAAGCCCAGGGGAGTGTTTATTAACTGTGGAGGGAGGGGCTTGTGAAATGACCATAGAGACCTGTGATCCTATATAGAAGGATCACAGGTGCTCTGTGATCATTTCAGAGAGAACGGTTGGCTGTGTTTACAACAGCTGACCGTTCTCTCTCAGCGGGGAACCGATCACTGGTGGCCATCAGCAATCGGTACCGCCAGCCCCGTGCTTCGGCATCCCCCCTTACACCTCAGCACCATGTTTGCGACCGACGTAGTCCTACGTCGATTCGCGCAGCAGGGGCTGTATTTTTTTAATGTAAAATAAAAAATGCAACATATAGTGATCTTTCCTACTGAAGCTAAGGTTGTGTTTCTTCTTTCTCCAGAACAAAATTGAAAGTAGGGGAAGAAGAGATTGGACTTTATAGGCACCAATATAAAATAGTATATTCTTTATTAGAAAATTTACAAAAACACATACATGATAAACCACAAAAAAGGGACATATAAAAAGAGCAACATGTCATATACGTCAATAATTGCAATATGGCGGCAGAGCCTACAAAAAGTAGTGCAAATCACATAGCCTTATCAGATATTGGTTATTATACAGTGTTCACAAGTGATACAAGGATGACCTGTGTTCATGAGGCGGCCCTGGAGAAGGGATAGCCGTCTCCAAAGGGTCGTCTGTACATAGTAGACGCAGATGTTAGGTTGAATCCCAGCTGCTCTACATGTTTCGCTTAACCTATTAAGCTTCTTCTGGAGCATATGGTAAAGACAAACATCTGAGAAAAATATTACAGGTGAGAGAACTTTATGATGAATCAGGCCATAAAGGCTAGAAAGAGTAATAACGAGGGGGATCGGTGCGCTGTAGTTGGAGCAAGGAGCCAAGTAGAAACGTCCAACATAAATATAAAGCAAGGTATTGGCTTATTATTATGGAAGGTATGGTCCCATGAAGAGGTAATGTGTGGCGACCGAGTGGGGAGAAAAGCCCCGGCCCACAGACCCAAATCGCGGACCAGTGAGGTAAAAAACTCACATGCCTATAGACCAAAAGTATGTTAAGGCTGTGGATGCTGTCACTACAGCGACCGTGTATACATCCCCCCCGGATGGGGATGGGGGGATGTATACACGGTCGCTGTAGTGACAGCATCCACAGCCTTAACATACTTTTGGTCTATAGGCATGTGAGTTTTTTACCTCACTGGTCCGCGATTTGGGTCTGTGGGCCGGGGCTTTTCTCCCCACTCGGTCGCCACACATTACCTCTTCATGGGACCATACCTTCCATAATAATAAGCCAATACCTTGCTTTATATTTATGTTGGACGTTTCTACTTGGCTCCTTGCTCCAACTACAGCGCACCGATCCCCCTCGTTATTACTCTTTCTAGCCTTTATTGCCTGATTCATCATAAAGTTCTCTCACCTGTAATATTTTTCTCAGATGTTTGTCTTTACCATATGCTCCAGAAGAAGCTTAATAGGTTAAGCGAAACATGTAGAGCAGCTGGGATTCAACCTAACATCTGCGTCTACTATGTACAGACGACCCTTTGGAGACGGCTATCCCTTCTCCAGGGCCGCCTCATGAACACAGGTCATCCTTGTATCACTTGTGAACACTGTATAATAACCAATATCTGATAAGGCTATGTGATTTGCACTACTTTTTGTAGGCTCTGCCGCCATATTGCAATTATTGACGTATATGACATGTTGCTCTTTTTATATGTCCCTTTTTTGTGGTTTATCATGTATGTGTTTTTGTAAATTTTCTAATAAAGAATATACTATTTTATATTGGTGCCTATAAAGTCCAATCTCTTCTTCCCCTACTTTCAATTTTGTTAATTAGGATGTGGCACTTTTTAGCTACTTTCTCTTTGGTGCGCCTAGACATCCTGCGACCTAGGAGCGCACATATCTAATTATTCCGATTTCTCCAGAACAAGTCCAGCGTGCTGAATAGAAAGACTCCCTGTTCAGACTGCGAAAGCAATGATCCAGAAGAGGAGAGTCAGGACAATCTGAAAGACCTTCTGAATCAACATGGTTCACCTTGGGAGCTGGATGACAGATGCAGCGCAGAGGCTCAACATATTAGGGAGCTGGCAGTCACAAGTCCTGAAGTTGTTTCTGAACAGTTCATCTACTCATACTTCAGATCTCTAAGAGTGGTAGACCGGGAGGTAAGTAGATGTGAGCCAGGAGTGTGCACTGTAGAAAATACAGTATACCGCTGTTTAAAAAAACATTGGAATAAATAATAATCTGTAAATTGGCTGTAATGAAGGATAGTTTAAAATCTCTAAATATAATTTAGTATCAATACTTTGGTTTCCTGGCTTGGAAAGAGCTGGAAGATATTGCAGCTATCTAATGCTAATGTCTAAATGTCTGATGAAGTTTTAGCTGCCATGGCAATAAAACAGGTAATCAGTCTTGCAGTGGATATACTGTATATGAGTGAGGTTCCATTCACACTTGTGTGACTTGTCATGTAACTTTGGACATCAAAGTTGCATGGCAAGTCATTCCCCAAGTTTTCCAATGATAACCAGGCCCGGACTGGCCATAGGGCAGACTGGGCATATTCCCGGCGGGCCGCCTGCGGCTCTCATCACAAACTGATACAGACTGTCAGTCACTCTGAGTCTGAGACACGGCCAGGGCCGGCGCTACCGTACCAGGCTGACGCCTAGGGCGCAACCATGGCAGCTGGCTTACCTACTCTACTCTCCACTGGGAGGAGAGGGCACCTGGAGCTTCTCAGCATCATATGGCAGCTCTGATCTAAATTGGACCCAGTCTGTCAGAATAAACTAAAAAAGGTACCGTAATCGAATCCACACATCCTGGAACATTAAATCCTGTCATCAACCATCCCGACGAACGCCACGCCCCCCCTCCCGGGCTGCTCAATCCAAAATGCCCTGGCCTATTTTTTGTCCCAGTCCGGGCCTGATGATAACCATTCATATATGTGTGACTTAAAGTTGCAGCCACTTCAGAGTAGTTCATGCACTGCTTTGGTCCGACTTTTATGCAACTTGAGGGCCATAGACTTCAATGTTAACCCTCATAAGTTGCATGAAAGTCATACCTGAATGTTATACAATGCAACTTGTGTGCAACAGTTGTCCATTAAAACTGGTCAAAGCCAAAGTCGTATCCAAGTTGCACCCATCCAAAGTTGCATCAAAGTTGCACTTCAAAGTCAACGTAACTTTGGAGTCATAGAAGTGTGAAAGGGCCCTAAAAAGCATACCTTAATGTTACACAATGCAACAGTTGTCCATTATTACTGGTCAAAGCCAAAGTCATATCTAAGTTGAACCCATGCAAAGTTGCGTCAAAGTTGGTGCAACTTTGGAGTCGTACAAGTGTGAATGGAGCCTAAAAGGGGATTTCTCATTTTACATAAAGTGGAACACCGCTTCACATGCCACTTTCCTTCCCCAATTTTCTTATTGACGTGGGTCTTCTAGATCAGAACTCATGCCAATCAATTGCTTTAATAGTAATGCCAAGACATTCTGAGACTACAACCCCTTAGAGAGCTCCTCTCTCCCCTTGTTTTGTGATGAACTTGGAAGCCCACTGATAATGAATGGCTGGGTAGCACTGTAATGATGAAAGCAGAGAGCCTGTACCTGGTGTTAGCATTGGAGCTGCTTGCCAGTTCTTGGGGGGGAGGGGGAGTTCTGAGCAGGGAGGCCCCATAATTAAACTGTCACCTAACATAAAAGAATCAAGCAAGAAAATCAGAACTCCTCGTCTGGAAATGTTTCCCCTCAGTGACTTAAAGCGGAGTTCCGGGCACAGAATCTTTTTTTTTATTTTAATGTCCCCCAAACAGTGACCCTTACACCACTATATATCCGCTAATCCTGTTTCTTAGACTGGAATAATCTTTTTGCAAGTATGAAATCTTACTTTATAAAATTTTGGACGAGCGCCGCCATCTTTCTTGTGGATCGCCAAGTCCGTTTTGGGGAAAGGTCTTCCCTTCTTCCTCATTCGAGTGGGAGTAGGCCTGTGAGTCGAGCGCGAAATCTCGCGCATGCCCAGTACTATGCGATCGGCATAGTACTGGTTTCCGTAGGGACGCCAATGTTCGAGGAAATAGCGCGATGATAAGAGCGGCCGGCCGCCTACGTCACTGCACAGTGCATCTTGGGAGCTCCGAGTAAGAGCTCCCAGGACGCATTGCGGGACCGGAAGTGACGGGGAGAGCCGCGGCTCTGGAGGGAGGAAGTCGATGGAAAGGTGAGTATATAATGCTCTCTAAACAGGTAAGGGGGGGAAAAAAAAAAAACGGGAATATCCAATTCAGGCTCAGCAAAGGGTAAGGAAGACCATGCAGTGAATTATACAAAAACGATTCTGTGCCCGGAACTCCACTTTAAACGATAATAAATCCATTGAAATGGCATGACAGCCAGGTACTGAGCACAGATCAACAAACACAGTCTCCGTGTTTCTCCAATAACACATTTTTCCTGCTAGATACAGTCCATGCTAATCAAAATTTAGCATTTCAAATTCTTTATAGGCGTCTGCTATAAAGGCCCCCCCTGCACAGCCTTTCACTGAGAAGATCAGTATGCTGCTATTTCTCCTCCCCCAGGTCTTATGCAGCTGAGAACAGAGGGAGTGTGATCACTTAAAAGGGAAAAAAAGGTATTTATAATGTTTTTTTTATTCTATACACAAATGATTTTCCTTTCATTTAAATTTTAAACTGAATGGGTTGTTTTACAAGGTGATTGTTTACAATTACTTTAACCACTTCCCGCAAACCGATGTACATGTACATTGGCTTGCAGAAGTTGTTGTACCAGGATGATGCCTGCAGCTGCACCTGTACCGTTTTTTAGAGCTGGCGGTCAGCTTTCAGGAGATAACAGCCGATGCGGCTCAGCAGCCGCTCATCTGTTATCCCAGCGAGCCGAAGGGTACATCCCCGCCTCCCACCGCCTTCTGTGGCTCTTTCCGCTGGCTGGTTGGAGTCCCAAACAAAGCCGGATTCGGCTTTGATCGGGTCTCCGCTGAAGTAACCCGGAAGCAACGTCACAACGTCACTTCCACTTTACTCGGCTGCTAAGGGCGCCGATTTTAATGAACTGTCAGTATTCAAAAAATTTCAATTTTGGCATTTTATATACTTTGAAGTGCAGTGGAGGGGTCGGGGTCCTATAGACCCCTGATCCCTCCATAAAGAGTACCTGTCACTGCCTAATACTATCACAAGGGATGTTTACATTCCTTGTGACAGCAATAAAAGTAATCATATTTATTTTTTTTTTTTTAAAAACAGAGCTAAAAATAAAAAATTAAATAAAATAAATGGGAAAAAAAATAAAAATGTTAAATCGTCCCCATTGACGTGAGCTCGCCCACAAAAGAAAACGCATAAGTCTCGCCCGCAAATGAAAACAGTGTTCCAACCACACATGTGAAGGATCACCAGAGTGAGAGCAATAATTCTAGAAAAAGACCTCCTCTGTAACTCTAAACTGGTAACCGTTAAAAACTTTGAAAGTGTCGCCTATGGAGATTTTTAAGTATCGTAGTTTGTCGCCATTCCACGAGTGTGCACAATTTTAAACAGTAAGGGTCCTTTCCAGTGTTGGAAGTAACTGCGTTTAAGTAAACGGCATTACTTAACGCAGTTACTTTTCAGGGTAACGAGTAATCTATCAGATTACTCATTGTCTCCCTGTAACTCCGCTGCCGCTACTTCCGGCTGCGTTACGCTGTTACCGCAATTACATCTACCGCCACTAGATTGTATTCCTCTCCGAGTCCTCTATTGGCACTTTTCCACTGCAAGTACCGGCTAGTACCGGCTCGGCTCTACTCGGCCCTGCTTGACCCGGTTTGCTTTTCCACTGCGGTACCGCATGGTATAGTGTCGGAACGGTTCGGTACGGTACGGTATAGGTTTGCTTTTCCACTAAAGTAGTACTAAAGTTAAGTGGGTGGGATAACAACGGGGTGGGTGTGATTCTCTGACCAATCAGTGGCTAGTAGTGACTGCATGCAAAGGATTGTGGGATATGGTACCAGTTTGGTACCTGTTGGAACCACAATCGAGTAGGTACTGTTTTTTCAGAGCCGTACCGTACCGTACCATTCGGTTCCATGCAGTGGAAAAGCAAACCTATACCGTACCGTACCGAACCGTTCCGAGCCTATACCATGCGGTACCGCAGTGGAAAAACACAAAAGCGTGAAGAACCGGTACGGTTCCATGCAGTGGAAAAGCGCCATATGACCGCTGTCCGCGGTCCTGAAGAGAGAAGAGGAGGTGACTCATCGAGTGAGTCACGTGACATCACGGCGGCGCTGTCTCACTCACAGGCACGGCAGCAGCAGAACAGCGCGCCAGCACAGCAGCAGGAGGACAGGGGAGAGTGGACATAGAGTCCGGCGGCGATCCCATCATCCTAGTCCTACCCAGCCAGGCCCATTGCCGCCCACCCACAGTGCCAGTCTGCCAGCCCAGTGCACTGCCAAATAAAATATACAAGGAAGTGTACACAAGTACTAGTCTCTCACTCTCTCTCTAGTAGTCAACCAGTGGCAGCAGGGCAGTAAAGTGTTACAGACCAGCAGTCAGTTTAACGATATAGCCCAGCCCCAGGCCAAGAGGAGACTCCACCACCAGTCCACCACCACCACAGGGCAGTGGGCAGCAGCCAGCAGGAAGACCACCACCAGTCCACCAACGAGTCCAGTCCAACACACACAGCCAGCCCAGAGGAGGAGAGAGGCACAGAGACAGGCAGGCCTGGAGGCCTGCAGGAGGAAGGAGCCAGAGGGACCCGGACAACAGTGTGCCTGCCAGGCCAGAGGCCACACCACCACCAGCAAGCCCAGCACAGCAGGTAACAAAAAAACTCACGGACAGGACTCGGACCCCCCACCACCACCCACCAGCCACCCACCATACCACCACCAGTGTGCCACGTCCACCAGTGTGCCAAGCGCCCACGCCACCACCAGCCAGGCAGCCACCCACCACCAGTGTGCCACACCCACGTCACCACCAGTGTGCCGCCCAAGTCACCACCAGTGTGCCAAGCACCCACGCCACCACCAGTGTGCCACGCCACCACCAGCCAGGCAGCTGCCCCCCTCCAGTGTGCCACACCCACATCACCACCAGTGTGCCACACCCACGCCACCACCAGTGTGCCACGCCACCACCAGTGTGCCACGTCACCACCAGTGTGCCAAGCGCCCACGCCACCACCAGCCAGGCAGCCGCCCACCACCAGTGTGCCGCCCACGTCACCCCAGTGTGCCAAGCCCCCACGCCACCACCAGTGTGCCATGCCACCACCAGCCAGGCAGCCACCCACCACCAGTGTGCCACGCCCACGTCACCACCAGTGTGCCACACCCACATCACCACCAGTGTGCCACGCCACCACCAGTGTGCCACATCACCACCAGTGTGCCAAGCGCCCACGCCACCACCAGCCAGGCAGCCACCCACCACCAGTGTGCCACGCCCACGTCACCACCAGTGTGCCACACCCACGTCACCACCAGTGTGCCACGCCACCACCAGTGTGCCACGTCACCATCAGTGTGCCAAGCGCACGTCACCACCAGTGTGCCACGCCACCACCAGTGTGCCACGTCACCACCAGTGTGCCAAGCGCCCACGCCACCACCATCCAGGCAGCCGCCCACCACCAGTGTGCCGCCCACGTCACCACAAATGTTCTAAAATACTGTATATAGTGTTTCTATTCTTCCATCAGTTAATATAAACATATTTGCTATTAAAGATGTTATAGAACGTAATTGCATTATAGAATATTAAAAAAAAAAAGTCAGTTACTTTGCTGAGTAACTAATTACTTTTTGTATGTGGTAACTGAGTCAGTAACTCAATTACTTTTTGGGAGAAGTAATTTGTAACTGTAACTAATTACTTTTTTAAACTAAGATGAGCAACACTGGCCCTTTCACACGGCCGCTCCGTGTGTCCGCAAATCATCCTATTTTTTTGCGGATGATTTGCGGACATAATGTAAGTGAATGGCACTGCGGATGTCAGCAGAATACCATCCGCTGACATCCGATTTTCCTCCTTTCAGTTCTGTTCCGTTTTTTCGAATGGAACAGAACCCTATTTTTTCATCCGTGTAAAAAACGGAAAGGAAGGAAAATCGGATGTCAGCGGTGTCATCCGCTGACATCCGCAGTGCCATATACTTACATTATGTCTGCATATCATCCGCAAATGGATGGGATGATATGCGGGCACACGGAGCGGATGACACAAATGTCATCCGCTCCGTGAAAAAAAAAAAAAGTCCCGCAGCGGACTAAAGCAGCGGAGCGGCCGTCTGAAAGGACCCTAACATGTTAGGTATCTATTTACTTGGCCTGACATCATCTTTCACAATATACAAAAAAACTGGGCTAACTTTACTGTTTACTTTTTTTTTAAATGCAATGAAATATATTTTTTCCAAAAAAATTGTGATTGAAAGACCGCTGCACAAATACAGAGTGACAAAAAATATTGCAACGACCACCATTTTATTTTTCAGAGTCTTTGCTAAAAAAATAAATATAATGTTTGAGGATTCTAAGTAATTTTCTTTAAAAAAAATACTGATTTTAACTTGTAAACAACATGTGTCAGAAATAGGCTTGGTCCTAAAGTGGTTAAAGTGATATTGAAGTCTCTTTTTTTTTTTCTTCAAAATCAACAAACATGTTATACTTACGTGCTCTGTGTAATGGTTTTACACAGAGCAGCCCTGATCCTCCTCTTCCCCCCCCCCCCCCAGCTGGCACTCCTGGCTCCTATCTCCTGTCAAGTGCCCCTACAGCAAGCAGCTTGCTATGGGGTCACCCGAGCTAAACCGTAGCTCTGTGTGTCCATTCAGACACTGAGCCGCGGTTCGGCCCTGCCCCTTCTCTCTCCTCATTGGCTAACTGACCTTGATTTACAGCAGCGTGAGCCAATGGTGCTGCTGCCGTGTCTCAGCTAATTAGGAGAGTCCCAGGTGGCGGCACTTAGGTATACACTGGATAGGGATGGGGCTCAGGTAAGTATTAGAGGGCCTGAGGGAAGCTGCTGCACACTGAAGGTTTTTTTATCTTAATGCATAGAATACATTAAGATAAAAAAAATTCTGCCTTGAGAGACACTTTAACCTTAAAAGCTGTACAGCTAAATTAAAAGGCTGGCTTATCTGGGCACCTGTAGATAAAAGCAAACTATGCAGCTTTGACTAAAGTTGGATATTGCCCCTGCTATGGGTATTGGCCATTTATACACTGTAACAGGAAGTCAGCTAAATCTGGGAATGTAGTCACAGGAAGGAGATACATTTCCACCTGATTTAGAAAGTCCATTAATTAATTTAGGGTGTTGGCTACAGAGCTAGCCAGCAGGAAGTTGAAAGGCCTTCACCTGTTCAGAATGAGGGAGTTAAGGCTCTATAATTTGTTCAGAGAAATTCCTATTGTTTGCTGCCTCCAGAAGCTGTGTCCTGAAGCCATGTGGGCTGGGAGCAGGAGGACAGTCAGCGTGTGCCTCCCGACAGGATGTGTGGGCCTGGGAGAAGACCCCCCGGAGTGATGTGTGCCCGGGACGGTAACCAAGGGTGAATACGTCTCAAAGGTGAGAAGACGAACTGTTGATGTGAAAGAAACAAAGGACTGTGTTGCCCTGTGAAGCTATTATAAAAGGACTATTGAGTGTCCGCTGTAGGACAAGGAAGTCTGCCCGACGGTAGGTTGGAGACAGACACTTAGGCAGGTTCCAGTTGTGAGAAGGTAGCCGCCCACAGAGGCAAGGATTTATTTTCTGTTTTATTTTATTTTGGATGTTTTGCTGCATACAGCCTGGTGAAGAAAACACCATTTAATAAACCACACTGTTTGTTTGCAAGCACTTGTCGGCTACCTCTCTGGGAAAACGCACCCCCCAAGGGGTCATCCACACCCGCCACCGAGCTAATCCCTCACAACACCTTCCGAATCCTGGCTGAACCCCCCCCCTCCCCCAGAGATGACATCATCCGGCCTGCTCACCCCCACCATCACAGGAGCGAGCTCTCAAAAGCCTGTGCATGTGTGGTCCACTCTCTCCTCTGCCACAGCATCAATGGGCTTAGAACTACTACAATGGGGAAGAGAGAGCGCATGCAAAGGGGTTTGAATTGACTGAGAATTTCTGCGCAACAGTCTAAAAACAAGACAGGACAGATTGATGTCATCTCTGGGAGTTTTTTTAGTCAGGCTTTGGGGTGGGGAGGGGAAGGTGGGTAAGTAAGTGGCCTACATCTATTGCAAGGACATTATTAAACTTTGGACAAATCTGCACAGTTTGTTTTTATCTAGGTGTCTCATGCCTGCATAGGCAGTTTTTGGTAAAGGTGAATTAGGCTACATTCACACCTGAGCGTAGCGTTTTTGCGCGTTTTTTACCGCGATTTTTACCGCGATTTACAGGCGTTTTTTGTGCAGGCATTTTTAGATTGAATAGAAACCAATGGAAAACGCCTGTAATCTGCCCAAAAAGAAGCTCATGTACTTTTTTGAGCGTTGGGCGTTTTGCTCACAGCGTCAAAACCCTCAGATGTGAACAGGGGCCATTGAAATGAATAGGATTTGTCTTGTTGGGCGTTTTGAGAGCTGATCCTAGAGCAGAAAAACTCCCCAAAAACGCCCCAAAACGTCTACATGTGAACGGAGCCTAAATCTTATAGATAATGCTTCTGATTTGGATAGGTAGTCCTTACAGCTTTTTTTAGAGTTTGTTCTGATCCTGCTATGGAAACAGTGGTGTAGTGATCTATTACTTCTAGGGAAGGTAGGACAGCGCTGTCTTGTATCTGCCATGCTACAAGGTACAGAAACTTTGGTAAACATTTGGCATACACTTTTCATAAGGGAATTATGTAGGCTGCCAGTGCTGGCCTCTCTTTTTTTGAGAATCCTGATGACCTGGCTGTCATGCTAATGCTTATACTTCAACAATCTCTGATCCACTGAGTCGAAACCTTGCCATGAGGAATTCTGACACCAGCATTTGTAGAAGGAGGCCATCATCTGTATTTTCCCCTTGACTGATGTGCTTTATTTGTAAGGTAATGTTTCTGAGCATGTCCCACAGTCTTGCTCAGCTGGTAGAAGTGAAGAAAGAACCTGCTACTTCCAAGCATTTGGAATGAGGCTCACTCCTCATGAGGCTCATGTGGTTTACTCCTTTATTTTTATTTATTTTTTGCGTTTTATTACAAAGCATCACTGCTGTCACTTCCGTGGTCTTTTCCTTTTACAGGTAACAGAAGTGGACGATGGGCTGCTGAAATTTCACAGTCTTGAAGAACTTGCCTTAAGTGCCAATAAATTAAAAACAGTCTGTTCCTGCAATCTTCCACGGACATTAAAGGTGGATATGTGCAATATAACGTTATTGCAACCAAATTGAATTGTAGTCAAATAAAGCCTGTGTCCCTTATGATATGTTTCAGGTGCTGGAGTTGTGTTCAAACCACATTTCAAGCCTAAAAGATCTTACTGTAAATCCTCCTCCAGGGTTACAGCATCTGGGCCTTGCCTATAACAAGATTCAGCTTTCCTCAGAAAGTAAATATCTGACAGCTGACTTCTGGTAAGAATATTAGTTACTAAAATTTGAAATTGACCACATCAAAGTTCAGTTTGTATTATTGTACTGGTGATTTTTTTGTAGCCAGCCTCCAAAAACCTTAAGGCTCCTTCCCACCAGCAGTTTAGGACTGGAGAGAAAAAGAAAGGGCAAGGCTACTTGTCTTATGTACTATGGCTTCTTTTCATATGAACATGCTGAAAAAAAAAGTTGGACATGTTGCATTGTTATGTAGCTCATTTGTGCTGCAGCACAGAATAATTGTATACAATTAAAACAAAAGTACCTGCTCTATCCCTGTGAGTGAAACACGTCTGGGGAGTTTGGTTTGTTTGGTGAATACATCATATATGTATTGAGCCATCTCTTTTTTTTTTTTTTATTTAATGTAATAAAGCATAGATAAAAATATGTACAGTTAGGTCCATATATACTTGGACACAATTTTCATACTTTTTGGCTCTGTATGCCACCAGAATAAAAAAAAAATGTAAACAATCCAAATTAATTTGAAGTGCAGACTTTCAGCTTTAATTCAAGGGGTTGAACATAAATATCAAGTATTAATTTTAGAAACTTCAACCATTTTTTTCACAGCCCCCCATTTTCAGGGGTTTAAATGTAATTGGACAAATAAATATGATCACAAATTGCTCATTTTTAATATTTTGTTGAGAATCCTTTGTTGGCAATGACTGCCTGAAGTCTGGAACCCAATGTTGCCAGGCTCTAACTGCAGCTGTCTTTAGTTGTTCTTTGTTTGTGGGTCTTTCTGCCTTTAGTTTTGCCTTCAGCAAGTGAAATACATTCTCAATTGGGTTGGGATCAGGTGATTGACTCAGCCATTGAAGAATATTCCACTTCTTTTCCTTCAAAAGCTTCCTGGGTTGCTTTTGCAGTATGTTTTGGATTATTGTCCATCTGTGCTGTGAAGTGCTGTCCAATCAACTTTGCTGCATTTAGCTGAATCCAGGCTGATCTCTAAACACTGCAGAATTCATCCAGCTGATTCTGTCTTCGGTCACATCATCAATAAACACCAATGACCCAGTGCCACTGGAAGCCATGCATGCCCATGCCATCACACTGCCTCCACCATGTTTTACAGATGATGTGTGCTTTGGATCATGAGCTGTTCCAAGCCTTCTCCACGGTTTTTTTCTTTCCCTCATTCTGGTACAGATTAATCTTAGTTTCAGCCGTCCAAAGAATGCTTTTCCAGAACTGGTCTGGCTTTTTTAGATGTTTTTTGGCAAAGTCTGATCTGGCTTTTCTATTCTTCAGGCTTATGAAAGGTTTGCACCTTGTGGTAAACCCTCTGTGTTTGCTCATGTGAAGTCTTCTCTTGATTGTAGACCTTGACAATGATACCCCCACCTCCTGGAGAGTGTCCTTTACTTGTCTGGATGTTGTAAATGGGGTTTTCTTTACCATAGAGAGGATCCTGCGATCATCCATCACTGTTGTCTTCTGTGGACGTCCAGACCTTTTTAAAGAGGAAGTAAACCCTCCTCTGTAACTTGTACCTATAGGTAAGCCTATGATAAGGCTTACCTATAGGTACTGTAAATATCTCCTAAACATGTACCGTTTAGGAGATATTTACCTTACATGCAGCCAGTGATGTCACTGGCGCATGCACTCTGAAGGAGCGGTCGCTCGTGCCGTTCCTTCAGAGCTCCGCGCCATGACCGTCGGCTCCTGCGCGCGTGCGCGGGAGTGATGTCACTGCGGCTCCGGCCAATCAGATGGCCGGATGCCGCGATCCCGGAAGATCATGTCGCCCGTCATACAGGTAGGCGGACGGCACGGCGGGGGCTCGTTCTAAGGTAAGTATTTCATAATGAGCTGGTATGCGATGCATACTAGCTCATTATGTGTTTCTCTTGCAGGTTGCAAAAAGAAAAAAAAAATGTTTTGGGAGTTTACAACCTCTTTAAGTTGCTAAGCTCACCAGTGCATTCTTCTTTCCTCAGAATGTACCAAACTGTTGATTTGGCCACTCATAGTGTTGCTGCTTGCTCTCTGATGGATTTGTTTTGTTTTTGAAGCCTTACAATGGTCTGTTTCACTTGCATGGACAGCTCCTTTGAACACATGATGTACAGTAGGTTCACAGAAATAGATTCCAAATGCAAATACTGCACTTAGAATCAACTCTAGACCTTTTACCTGCTTAATTGATGAAGAACTAATGAAGGAGTAGCCCACACCTGGCCATGAAACAGCTTTTGATCCAATTGTCCAATTACTATTGGTCCCTTGAAAAAGAGGGGATGGCTATTCTTAAGAGCTGTAATTCCTAAACCCTTCCTCTGATTTTGATGTACATACCCTCAAATAAACCTGAGAGTGTGCACTTTCAGTCCATATCCATTATATAACTATAGCTTGAAAACCTTTTGGTAAATACTGGGGGAAAAAATTGTGCCTATGTCCAAATATATATGAACCTAACTGTAGATTTTTAGGGAGACCTCATTTAGAATACTGTGTCCCGTTCTGGAGACCTCACTTACAGAAAGATATTGATAAAACAGAATGAGTCCAGAGACGGGAAACAAAAATGGTGAAAGGTTTTGGGGCTAAGACTTATCGAAAACGCCTTCAGGAATTTAATATGTACAGTGGCAAAAAAAAAATATTTAGTTATTAGTTTGCCCACTTACAAAGAAATGAAGGGTCTATAATTGGTATCATAGGAGTATTTTAAATGACAGAGACAGAATATCAACCAAAAATCCAGAAAAAAACACATAAAACAAATGTTATAAGTTGAGTTGCACTTCAGTGAATAAAATAAGTATTTGATCTCCACGCAAAACATGACTTAGTGCTTGGTGGAGAAACCCTTGTTGGCAAGCACAGAGGTAAGACGTTTCTTTTAGTTACAAGGTTTATCCATATCTCAGGAGGGATTTTGGTTCAATCTATTTTACAGATCTCTAAATCCTTAAGGTTTCTTGGCTTTCACTTGGCAACTCGAAGTTTCAGCTCCCTCCATACATTTTCTATAAGATTAAAGTCTGGAGATTGGCTAGGCCACTCCATGGCCCTAATGCGCTTCTTCTTGAGCCACTCTTTTGTTGCCTTGGCAGTATATTTTGAGTCCTTGTCAAGCACTGAAAGACCCATCGACGACTTATCTTCAGTGTCCTGGCTGAGGGAAGAAGGTTCTCATCCAAGATTTTACAATACATGGCCCCGTCAACAAATATGATAACAATTATAGACCATTCATTTCTTTGTAAGTTGGCAAACTTACAAAATCTGCAGGGAACCAAATAATTATTTTTCCCACTGTACAGTCTGGAGGAAATAGGGGGAAAGGGGAGACCTGCATGAAACCTTTAAATTAGGGATGCACCGAAATGAAAATTTTGGGCCGAAACCAAAACCGAAAATGCAGGATGCCATTGGCCGAAAACCGAAACCGAAAATGACTTTTTCCCCCAAATAATTTTAAAATAGATAAAAGAGGGGCATACACCAAAAAACAGGCAGCGACGTACACCTGTCGCTGCCACCCTGTCACAGTATATGTACTGTGACGGGTTGGCAATAGGTTAATTTAATTACCAATGGTATTTGTATTATGCAGCATGAGCGGCCGCTAATATCTGTCACTATGTGAGCCTTCACTTCTCTTCAATTCCCTGACAGTCCGGGCGGGGTGAGCGGCCGCTAATAGATAGAACTATGTGATCCTTCCTGTCAGCTCAGCGGGACTGTGACTGTGTGTGAATGAGATCTGACCTGACCTGACACCGGGCGGGGGGGTGGGGGGAGCGGCCGCTAATAGCTGTAACTATGTGAGAGCTTCACTTCCTTGTCAGGCATGTATCTCCGCTGACAAGGAAGTGAAGCTCTCACATAGTTATAGTTATTAGCGGCCGCTCCCCCCGCCCCCCCGCCCGGTGTCAGGTCAGGTCAGATCTCATTCACACACAGTCACAGTCCCGCTGAGCTGACAGGAAGGATCACATAGTTCTATCTATTAGCGGCCGCTCGCCCCGCCCTCCTGCCTGGTATGTCCCTTCATTAATGTAGAGATCATAGTAGTAGGGACGTCATTGAGAGGCGGGCGGCCGGCCAGAGGCGAGACTTTTAAAACCTGCCCTGCGCTCCGCTGCGCCCTCCTCCTTCCTCACGGCGGCCATATTAATTTCAGCACTGTTAGCCCTTTATCGGCCGAAATGCGAGAGGCTCATTTTCGGCCGATAACTTCGGTGGCTGAAATTTCGGTGCATCCCTACTTTAAATACATCAAGGGGGTGAATAAAGTTCAGGAGGGCCGTTTTTTCAAAATGAAACCAAAATCAAGAACACAAGGACATGACCTCAAACTAACTGAAGTAAAGTTAAAAACTAATTTTATAAAGTATTATTTTACTGAAAGGGTAGTTGATTCTTGGAATAAACTACCAGCAGAGATAGTGAGACAGTCAACGGTAAATGGCTTCAAACATGCTTGGGACAAACATAGATCTATTCTCAGACACTGAAATCATAAAGACAAAAAAACAAAAACTCGATGGACTACTAGGTCTCCTTCTGCCGTTACTTTTCTAGATTTCTAATCTTATTTTACTATGAAGTGCAACTCTCATCTAGTGCAGACTTTTTAAGCGGTTACAGGAAAGTTTTTTTCTTCTTTGGGCAAAGATTTAAGCAATTTAACCCACAATTTAACATGGTTTATTCCAATCCTGTACCTTTTAGTGGATGGCTTGACATGTTACAAGAAATATAAAAATTACAGCTCTAACAGCAGGATCAACAGGTAAAAAAATTATATCACAGAAATGTTAATGTGACAAACTATATCATATTATTATCTTTTTAGAGAGTTCACATGTATTCTAGATTCGCCCACAAAATAGAGTTGATGAAATAGCCAACCTTATTAGATATTCTAGTACCTGCTGCTATTACACAATATATTATGGACTATGTACAATATAAATGCTCCCATTTTATGTTAAAGTACACATTTGATTTTATATATCTACTTTATGAACAAAAAGCTTAATATGTCTTTCAGGCCAGCCTTAGTTTCCCTGGACCTCAGTTTTAATGACCTCACAGATCTTTTCGACCTGATTTCCAGACTGTGCACCCTTCATAAGTTGCGTATCCTGGTATTGCAGGGTAATCCTCTGACCTTCATTCCTGCCTATCGAGGCTATACTATAGACAGTTTAAAAAAGCTGTGTGTATTGGATGATATTTCAATACTGCCCGATGAAAAACACAAGTATGATGGACTATGCAAGCAGAAAGGTGAGGATGGGTTACTATGTTATAAACTAGGGCCACTATTACATTTGAGGCACCATAATGTGGCGCAGCATACTTTTAGTGTAATAGCTTACACACTTTCCAGGGCCACGTGAGCCCTCACATTTCTTGTATAAATATGAATTTCCTGAATTACTGTACAATATTATTATTTTTTCTATTTGTCACATTTTGGGGGCTTTGGAGTTAGTCCTTAAAACTTTTGAAGGCCACACGTAATATTAGACCTTAGCAAGTAGTATTAGTGCCTAAAACACAATGCACGATGTGAACCGGTCCTAAAACACCAGCAATGCATTGTTGAAGCCACTAGATCCGGAGTCGGCAACCCGTCGATCGCGGGAAGCCAGCAGGTAGATCACAAACAGGGCTGTACTGATTCTTCCCCCAGCCTCTACTGCTCTCCTTTTAATATCAGAGTGGAGTGAGAGGCAAAACAGTGCTGAATGAAGGGCTGGAGCTGCTTTACTTAACTTTGTTGTCTTAGCAACCAATGATCAGCTAGTTAACATGAAAAGTTACTTGAGGAAGCCCCTTCTCCTGCTCCTGCCCTCCATCGAGCACTGTGCTGCCTCTCACTCTGCTCTGATGTACAGCCGGTGTAAGCTAACTACATGATGTACAGCCGGTGTAAGCTAACTACATACTGCTTTGAATATTAAATGTGCGGGGGGACAGGAGACACTACTGTGTGTGGGGGGTGGCAGTGGACATTACTGGGGAAGGGGGTGGTGTGAAAGGAGCAGAGGAAACCACTGCGGGGGGGGGGAGGCAGAGGATATTACTGTGAGGGGGAGTGACTTGAAGGGGGGAAAATACACTACTGTGACACACAGGGCTGCTGATAGAAATCGCAGGGCCCCATACAGACTACCTCACAGGGCCCCCCCAAGAAAATATTAAAGATATATTTAGCTAAAATTACAACAAAATCACTATTAGCAGACACAAATTCAACATAATTTACATAATTATTGCCAAATCTAAAAGAAAAAAATGAGTTAATAAATAAAAATGAAGATGAGGTGAAAAAAATATATAGGCTAGGCAGTTGGAACTCCGGGATCAGAGAGAGAGAGGGAGAGAAACAAAGTTAGAGATAACAAACTCAGGAACAGAGCTAACATTAGAGCCAGGGCTGGAAGGGGGGCCCACACAGGGAGGGGGATTAGTGAGGGACAACTGTCTCTTTCTCAGCTGATAAAAGCTGGCAGCAAGGAGAGGAACAGAGATCAGCTTTCAGGTGCTAGAGGAAGATTTCTGTATTTGTTGTTCATCACTAATCCCCCTCCCTGTGTGGGCCCCCCTGTGTGCTCAGGCCCCCTACAAGAGGACTGGTGGTCCCCCCCTATCAGCGGCCCTGGTGACACACTGTGTTCTTCATGCCATCCTTTTATTGGGGTGACGGCAATGAACCCTTCCTTCCCCGAGTATCTTTGATTGTCTCCATGTTGCTCACGTAGATCTCATTCTCTGAAAGATTGCCTACCCCTACACTAAATGAATGTGAACCACTAGAGTTGAACATCAACATTGCAACTATATCAGCATTATTGCCCAACATATTGTATAGAGTAGCAGACATTTCCCTTATCAAGTTTACGGGGACTGTCAAAGTAGCCATGGATGTCTGCAGCCATCATCAGCTAAGCACTACTTAAATGATATATAGGTATAATTTTCCATGACGCTTTAGGCCTCATGAAAGGGCCACTGGTACCCATACTACATGAAGGAGGCATTTGTTTTGATGTCTGCATCCCCGCTGCATGCAGGCAGCCTTGGAAAGTGGATGCAGATATACAGTGGCTGCATAGATACAGCTGCATGTCAAAGTTAGACAGCCATGCAGGGGTGCATGGCCCCAAGTGCAGACAGTGCTGGAATGTTCACAGTTATGGAAGACGGACTCACAGGGCAGTATCCAGCAGGCATGAGGAAGCACTTTAGCAGCGCAAACTCCAGCAGCAATAAATAGGTCCCAGTGCTAATGAATTGGCGATAAAGTGTTCACATGCAATAGATTAAATATATACATGCATAATTAATGACATAAATGGAGGCTGTGACAATTAAAGGAGCCTAAACTACACTTTGGCTGTATTCATCACTGGATTGATATTTGCACTCTTCACATATATTTGGACTGGTTTTTGCACACTTTTTTTATATATATGCTTTTTTCACCTTATATTTGTGCATTTTGAACTGAATTTATAATATTCTTAATTTTTTTCATCAATTATATTAATTATGTAGGTATCTATTTCATTTATTGCACTTGAGCACTTTACCACAAATTAATTAACACTGGGATTAATTTATTGTTGAATGTATAACATTCTCCATTTTTTTCATTAATAACATTAATTATGCATGCATATATTTCATTTATTGCATGTGAACACTTTATCACCAATTTATTAGCACTCTGATCAATTTATTGCTGGTGGAGTTTGCGCTGCTAAATTGCACTTTGCAATTTATTTTATGGTCTGCTACCCTTAGGTGTTTTTGAAGCAGCAGCAGTTCTCCTTTTTGTATTATATAATTTAGTTTGGCGCAAGTGTTTTTTTTTACCTTAGCATGAGGAAGCACTGTAGAGAAGATTTTTAACAGAAGCAGCAATCTGCAAGTAATGGGATAAACACCATTACACATAACTAATATGCATGGTGCTGTATCCCCTCCCCCACCCAAAAAAAAAAAAAAGACAAATACTCCGCTTTAAAACCCCCAAATCTTATATATTTTCTGAAAGCAGGGACCCTGGAGCATAAAATGGTCCATGGGAAAACTGACAGTTGGCTGAGAAAGTACACACACAGACTCCTGGCTGCTGTAGCAGACAGGAATGTGTATAAATGCTGCCTCTGCCACTGTTAGCCTTACGCTGAGGGCAGTGAAAGGGTTAAAGTACACCTGTTTTATGGAGGCTGCTATTGCTGACCTCTCATTTTGAAAATGTTAGTAACCTGGCTGCAATTTTGTCTCTTTGGCTCCAACACTTTCTTTGTCACTGGCTCATAACAAGTAAAAGAATAAGGAATTATGATACTTTTTTTTACACCCAAAGCTTGCTTGTTCCTGGTCTGTGAGTCCAAATATTGAAGTTAAATACAGTCAGGAAACCAGCATTTCGAGAATGAGGACAGCAATGACAGTCTCAAGACTCGTTCATGAAAGATGTACCTAGTCTGGTATACAGTACCTAACAAAAGTGAGTACAACCCTCACATTTTAATGTGACAACACTGAAGAAATGACACTTTGCTACAATGTAAAGTAGTGAATGTACAGCTTGTATAACAGTGTAAATTTGCTGTCCCCTCAAAATAACTCAACACACAGCCATTATTGTCTAAACCGCTGGCATCAAAAGTGAGTACACCCCTAAGTGAAAATGTCAAATTGGGCCCAATTAGCCATTTTCCCTCCTCTGTGTCATGTGACTTGTTGGTGTTACAAGGTCTCAGGTGTAAATGGGGAGCAGGTGTGTTAAATTTGGTGTTATCG
This sequence comes from Pelophylax lessonae, assembly GCF_965119305.1. Lineage (NCBI taxonomy): Eukaryota > Metazoa > Chordata > Amphibia > Anura > Ranidae > Pelophylax > Pelophylax lessonae. The sequence continues at coordinate 230,809,083 of NC_138768.1, forward strand.
CTCTCACTCTCCCATACTGGTCACTGGAAGATCAACATGACACCTTATGGCAAAGAACTCTCTAAAGGATCTGAAAAAAAAGAATTGTTGCTCTACATAAAAATGGCCTAGGCTATAAGAAGATTGCCAAGACCGTGAAACTGAGCTGTAGCATGGTGGCCAAGACCAAACAGTGGTTCAACAGGGCAAGTTCTACTCAGAACAGGCCTTGCCATGGTCGACCAAAGAACTTGAGTGCATGTGCTCAACTTCATATCCAGAGGTTGTCTTTGGGGAAACAGACGTATGAGTGCTGCCAGCATTGCTGCAGAGGTTGAAGGGGTGGGGGGTCAGCCTGTCAGTGCTCAGACCATACGCTGCACACTGCATCAAATTGATCTGCATGGCTGTCATCCCAGAAGGAAGCCTCTCCTAAAGATGATGCACAAGAAAGCATGCAAACAGTTTGCTGAAGACAAAAAGACTAAGGACATGGATTATTGGAACCATGTCCAGTGGTCTGATGAGACCAAGATAAATTTATTTGGTTCATATGTTGTCAAGTGTGTGTGGCCGCAACCAGGTGAGGAGTACAAAGACAAGTGTGTCTTGCCTACAGTCAAGAATGGTGGTGGGAGTGTCATGGTCTGGGGCTGCATGAGTGCTGCCGGGACTGGGGAGCTACAGTCCATTGAGGGAACCATCATTGCCAACATGAACTGTGACATGCTGAAGCAGAGCATGATCCCCTCCCTTTGGAGACTGGACCGCAGGGCAATATTCTAACATGATAAAGACCCCAAACACACCTCCAAGATGACCACTGCCTTGCTAAAGAAGCTAAGGGTAAAGGAGATGGACTGACCAAGCATGTCTCCAGACCTAAACCCTATTGAGCATCTGTGGGGCATCCACAAACGAAAGGTGAAGGAACGCAAGGTTTCTAACATCCTTCAGCTCGCCATGGAGGAGTGGAAGAGGACTGGTGAACTCCATGCCCAAGAGCGTTAAGGCGGTGCTGTAAAATAATGGGGGCCACACAAAATATTGACACTTTGGGCCCAATTGGTACTTTTGTACTTAGGGGTGTACTCACTTTTGTTGCCAGCGGTTTAGACATTAACCTCCCTGGCGGTATGATTCTTTCAGATTTTAGGTGCTGAAAGCGGTACCATTATTTTGCATGTAATTCTTAAGAACGAGCAGCCCAAACCAACTATTTACATATGATTTTTTTTTTTACTGTGCGTTCTTCTTTATAAAATGTCGGGTATGATAAAGTTTAAAACACAAAATCATAAATTATAATATAATAAATAACTATAAATAAGTTAAAGTATGTATGTATGTATGTGTGTGTGTATATATATATATATATATATATATATATTTAAAAAAAAAATATATATATATATATATATATACGTATACATATATTTTATATATATATATATATATATATACACGCACGTATACATATATTTTATATATATATATATATACAGTGCCTTGCGAAAGTATTCGGCCCCCTTGAACTTTTCGACCTTTTGCCACATTTCAGGCTTCAAACATAAAGATATAAAACTGTAATTTTTTTGTGAAGAATCAACAACAAGTGGGACACAATCATGAAGTGGAACGAAATTTATTGGATATTTCAAACTTTTTTAACAAATAAAAAACTGAAAAATTGGGCGTGCAAAATTATTCAGCCCTCTTAAGTTAATACTTTGTAGCGCCACCTTTTGCTGCAATTACAGCTGTAAGTAGCTTGGGGTATGTCTCTATCAGTTTTGCACATAGAGAGACTTCAATTTTTGCCCATTCCACCTTGCAAAACAGCTCGAGCTCAGTGAGGTTGGATGGAGAGCATTTGTGAACAGCAGTTTTCAGTTCTTTCCACAGATTCTCGATTGGATTCAGGTCTGGACTTTGACTTGGCCATTCTAACACCTGGATATGTTTATTTGTGAACCATTCCATTGTAGATTTTGCTTCATGTTTTGGATCATTGTCTTGTTGGAAGACAAATCTCCGTCTCAGTCTCAGGTCTTTTGCAGACTCCATCAGATTTTCTTCCAGAATGGTCCTGTATTTGGCTCCATCCATCTTCCTATCAATTTTAACCATCTTCCTTGTCCCTGCTGAAGAAAAGCAGGCCCAAACCATGATGCTGCCACCACCATGTTTGACAGTGGGGATGTTGTGTTCAGGGTGATGAGCTGTGTTGCTTTTACACCAAACATAACGTTTTGCATTGTTGCCAAAAAGTTCGATTTTGGTTTCATCTGACCAGAGCACCTTCTTCCACATGTTTGGTGTGTCTTCCAGGTGGCTTGTGGCAAACTTTAAACGACACTTTTTATGGATATCTTTAAGAAATGGCTTTTTTCTTGCCACTCTTCCATAAAGGCCAGATTTGTGCAGTATACGACTGATTGTTGTCCTATGGACAGAGTCTCCCACCTCAGCTGTAGATCTCTGCAGTTCATCCAGAGTGATCATGGGCCTCTTGGCTGCATCTCTGATAAGTCTTCTCCTTGTATGAGCTGAAAGTTTAGAGGGACGGCCAGGTCTTCGTAGATTTGCAGTGGTCTGATACTCCTTCCATTTCAATATTATCGCTTACACAGTGCTCCTTGGGAATTTTAAAGCTTGGGAAATCGTTTTGTATCCAAATCCGGCTTTATGTTTCAATGTTTTTATTGAAGTTTTGGAAAGAAAGTTTTAACAGTGCACAAGGAGCCAACATGGCTCAATTACTTCTTATGTATACAGTAAGTATCTCAGAAAACAGGAAATACAATGGTGCCAATGCAAAAAAAAACACAAAATCAAAAATGAGTAGTCAATAAGACTGTAACCTAAAATGTAAACTGAAGTTAGGCATCCAACCATCAGTGTGGAAGCATAGCGACACATGGACAGACAGTGCCCCCGCCATTACACACTACAGGACCGACGGTCCGGGTCCGACCCCCCAATGGCGCCCCTACGGGAACTTACTGCGCCCTTCTGGAGGGGACGAGCCCCAACCCCGACCCCAATACCAAGCCCTCCACTAGTGGGGGGGCACAGCCTGTCGTCCGTGTACTGTCAGAAAATACCAGGAAAAAAGAGAAAAGGGAAAAAAAAAAAAAAAAAAGGAGGGACCAGACTGGGGGAAAAGGAGGAAACAGCGGGGGAGGGCAGCAGGAATGGAAGAGTGAGAGAAAGGGAAGAAACATCAGCGGCTATTGAAAAAGTAGAGGGTCGAGGGTCGACACCCAGGCCCCGTCCACCCCACCGGGGGAAATTCCCCCAACAACAACTCGTCCAAGGCTACCAAGGCGCCCGACCACCCCTATGAGGGGCCCGCCAGGTACCTTATCCAGGGGTCCCAAGTTTTATCAAACATTCGCATCCTATCATTCAAAATTGCCACCATCCGTTCGTTCAACATGATCCAGGTCAGTTTGGCTTTCAAGAGCTCAAATGGCACCACGGGGGTTCGCCACGAGCGGGCTATGGCTATTTTAGCGGCTGTGAACACAAAGGCAATGAGGCGCTTAGCGGGTTTAGTTGCCCCCTCCACTGGTTTACCCAAAAAGGCATTTTGGGGGTCCTTCGTCAAGTTGACTTGAGTCAAGGAGTAAACAAAATTGTAGACTCTGATCCAAAAGCGGCGGACTTTCGGGCAAGTCCACCACGTGTGGAGCACCGTGCCCGCCTGGCCACATCCCCGAAAGCAATTGGGGGATGCAGTAGTCACCGCCGCTGCCAACCTGACCGGAACCATGTACCAACGCAAAAACACCTTAAAGTTTGCTTCTATCAGGGAAGTATTAAGTATGGATCTAGAGTTAAACTGTGCTAAAGTATTCCATTCCGCCCTGTCCAGAGACTCTCCCAGTAGCGAAAGTACTCCCCCTCAGGGAGGGAATACTTCTCCTGCAGTTCGGACCTGGTAAATAGTCCCCGGTGGTCGCATAAATCTGCCAACCTGAGAAGCCCCTTGTTCGTCCACCAGTCAAACATTGCCGGGGTTAGACCCGGCGGAAACAAAGGGTTGCCCAGTAGGGGTGCTAGCGGAGCATGGAGGGACTTAAAGGAGTGCCTGCCCGACAGCCTATCCCAAACCCCCAGGGAGAGTGAGAGGGCAGGACAGAGCACCCCCGGTCTGTCCCTAGCTCTTAACCACAACGCGTGGTGGACCGGAACCCCCAAGTGGGCCGCTTCCATGTGCATCCAAATCGGGAGAGGGTCCCGGGAGTGGAAGCGTACCAGTTGGGCCAATTGAGCTGCATGGTAATATTTGCTCAGTTCCGGGACCCCTAGTCCCCCTCTGAGTTTAGGGGTAAAAAGAGTCCGCCTATTGACTCTGGGCCTTTTGTCCCCCCATATAAACCCGATGACCGACCCCTGAAAATCTTTAAGATCAGTCATATTAAGCATTATGGGTAGAGTGCGAAACAGATACAACAATCTAGGCAATATGTTCATTTTCACCGAATTCAACCTACCGAACCATGACGGGGGGCTAGCAGACCAAGTTGCAAGATCTTCCCGTAGTTTTTTGTATAAAGGTGGGTAGTTACATGCATAAAGGGTAGTTATTGAGGCCGTGAGATGAATTCCAAGGTATGGCAGTGACCTTTCTTGCCAGGCAAATGGAAAGTTGTCCCTGAGGGCAGACAGGGTAGTATCATCTAGTGTTAGGTTTAAAGCCCGAGATTTGGAGGGGTTTATTTGGAGACCTGAGATGGACGCAAACTCCGCCATGTCCTTAAGTAAATTGGGGATAGAAATCAGTGGGGCAGAAATGTACATCAAGATGTCGTCCGCAAACAGGGCGCACTTATGCTCCACCCCCCCACATTGTATGCCCTTAATGTCTGGGTTGGATCGCAATTTAATGGCTAATGGTTCCAGGGCTAAGATAAATAAGAGCGGGGATAAAGGACACCCCTGTCTAGTGCCCCTCCTAATGTTCAGGAAAGGGGATCCGTAACCCTTAATGGACAATTTCGCGACTGGGTCACTATACATCGTACGGACGAGAGATAAAAAGCGTTGTCCAAAGCCAAAGCGCTCCAGTGTCTGTAAAAGATATTCCCAGGACAGGGAATCAAAGGCCTTGTAAATATCGAGGGATAGTAGCATGCCCTTTCTGGGGCCTACGTTATCCCAGTTAGATTGGAGGGCTGAAATCACGTCTATCGCACGCCGGGTCTGGTCGGGCGCCTGTCGGCCCTGCACAAAGCCGGCCTGGTCAGGATGTATATATTCCGCCAAAAAAGTGTTGAGCCTAGTTGCCAGCACCTTCGCCATAATTTTAAGGTCGACATTGATAAGCGATATCGGCCTGTAATTGAGACAGTCCCCATGGTCTTTGCCCGGTTTCGGCAGCACATGGATATACGCGTTATTTTCATATGTTGGGATGGGGGGTTCCCATTCTAATAGAATTAAAGTAGGAGCAAAGATGGGGGGTCAGGGTCTCGTGAAACTTTTTATAATAATGGCCAGAGAAACCGTCCGGTCCCGGCGCTTTATTAGGGTTGATGGATTTAATTGCTGCCAATATTTCTGTGGTAGAGAACTCCCTATCCATAATCTCCATGTGGGGGGAGGAAAGGCTAGGGAGGGAGATGTCCTGGAAAAAGGCCGTTACCGCGGACTGTCTGAGCGGCTGCGGTTGGGAATAAAGCTTAGTGTAAAAGTGATAAAATTCGTTGACCACCAATTTGTGGTCCTGTGACCGGAGACCAGACCGAAGCCTCAGTTTTGGTAGCGCCGGGGAATAGAGTCTCGGGGCCAGCTTGCGAGCCAAAAGTGTGTGGTTTATCGCCCAGTGTGTAATAGCGATTTCTCGACCAGCGAATGGACTTTTCCGCTTTGGTGGTCAAGCTAAAATTAAGGGCCACCCGTGCCGCGTCAATTTTGTGTCTGATATCCACCCCAGGATTGCTCTTCTGCTCCCTTAGGAGGTCCCTCAGCTCCGCATCCTGACGCAGTATCTCCCTGTCGCGTTCCCTCTTTTTCCGGGAGGCAATCTGGATTAGCTTGCCTCTAATCGTCGCTTTATGCGCCGCCCATACTATGGCCGGGGATGTATCAGTCGATGGGTTGTCCAGAAAATATTGATGTAAGCAATCGGTCACTTCCTTAAGTATAAGGGGGTCATTCAGTAGGGAGGCATTGAGCCTCCAGGAGGAAAATTTAGGTTTAGTCCACAAGTCAGAGACGGTCATCACTACTGGGGAGTGGTCAGACCACGGGGTGGGGATGATTCGTGTCTTTAGTACAAACGGAAGGAGAGCCGACAATGCAAAGAGGTGGTCTATTCGGGCATACGTCTTATGCGCATGAGAGTAGTGGGTGAAATTGCGCGTCGTGGGATGATCATTCCTCCTCGCATCCACCAAGCCTGTGGAGTGCAATAATCTAGCTAATTTAACCCCCAGACGCGGGGCATGTTTCAGAGAGGCTCGCACGGCATCCGACCTATCCATGACCTGGTCCAAGGGGACATTACTGTCACCCCCAAACACTACATGTCCCGTCGCGCGCGCAAATCCGGCTTTAAACTTCTCCACAACAGTATCTTGGACCTGCCTGGTGTGTTCCTTGTTCTTCATGATGCTCTCTGCGCTTTAAACGGACCTCTGAGACTATCACAGTGCAGGTGCATTTATACAGAGACTTGATTACACACAGGTGGATTCTATTTATCATCATTAGTCATTTAGGTCAACATTGGATCATTCAGAGATCCTCACTGAACTTCTGGAGAGAGTTTGCTGCACTGAAAGTAAAGGGGCTGAATAATTTTGCACGCCCAATTTTTCAGTCTTTTATTTGTTAACAAAGTTTAAAATATCCAATAAATTTCGTTCCACTTCAGGATCGTGTCCCACTTGTTGTTGATTCTTCACAAAAAATTACAGTTTTATATCTTTATGTTTGAAGCCTGAAATGTGGCAAAAGGTCGAAAAGTTCAAGGGGGCCGAATACTTTCGCAAGGCACTGTATATACATATATTATATATATATATATATATATATTACACTTCCACCTGGGTTAGACAAATCACCAATTACTATAGGGTGTCGGCTGCAGAGGTAGCCAGAACTGTCTAAGGAAGTTGAAAGGCCTTCAGCTGTTCGGAATGAGGAAGTTAAGGCCTCTATAATTTGTCCAAAGGAAGTCCTATTGCTTGCTGCCTCCTGTCGCCGTGTGGGCTGGGAGAGGAGGACAGACAGATGTGTGCCTCCCGACGCTGAGGAAGCATGGGAGAAGGATTGCTGCCTCCGGAAGCTGTCTCCTGAAGCCGTGTGGGCTGGGAGAAGGAGGACAGTCAGATGAGTGCCTCCCGACAAGCTGTGTGGGCATGGGAGAAGACCCCCTGAAGTGATGTGTGCTAAGGAGGGTAACCAGTTGTGAAGACTTCTCAAGGTAAATAAACAAACTATTTCTATGTGGAAGAAATAAAGGGACATGTTCCATATGAAGAGGAAAAGGGACATGTTCCATATGAAGAGGAAAAGGGACATGTTAAATGAACTGTTTGCCGTGTGAAGAGATAAAACATGGACTATTGAGAGTCTGCTGTATGACCAGCCAAGTCTGCCCAACAGTAGGTTGGGGACAGACTTCATTAGATAGGTTCCAGTATGTGAGAAGGTAGCCGCCCACAGTGGCAAGGATTTATTTTGTTTTATTTTATTTTGGCTGTTTTGAGGCTTGCAATTGTGTGAAGTAAATTGCATTAATAAAACAAAGTGTTGTTTGCAACCACTGCTCGGCTATCTCTCTGTGAAAACGCACCCCCAAAGGGGTCATCCACACCCGCCACCGAGCTAATCCCTCACAATAGATATACGTGTATATCTATATATATATATATATATATATATATATATATATATATATATATACATAAAAAGTAGCAGGAGAGGACACTGGGGGGCAAACTAATGTGAATTTATTTTATTTTGTACTGTATCAGTGTGTTTGGTGTGTTTTACTGTTTTTATTTGCCGCCGGTTCCACCCCCCTGCGAGCGTCACGTTGCAGGAGACGGAAGCCGGGGCACAGAGCATCGGGAGGAAGATCCGGCCGCCGCACACTGCCGGGATACATCGCTGGATCCCGGGGACAAGGTGAGTACCCTCTCTTACAGGATCCAGCAATCTCCCTAGCGGTACCCCAAGTGTGGCTCGGGGTTACTGCTTTTGGCACTGAAATTTAACCCCACACTCAGGTATACCGCTAGGAAGGTTAATGGCTGTGTGTTGAGTTATTTTGAGGGGACAGCACATTTACACTGTTATACAAGCTGTACACTCACTACTTTACATTGTAGCAAAGTGTCATTTCTTCAGTGTTGTCACATGAAAAGATATGATAAAATATTTACAAAAATGTGAGGGGTGTACTCACTTTTGTAGGATACCGTAAGTGAGCAGTAGACCTGATAGTAAATATAATCTATTAATTCTGATAGGACACAATTATTGCTATAATTAATTATAATATTGTTTCATTAGATTTAGATGTAAGATATGCTTTAAAAACATGATTTGATACTGCTTTTACAATTTGATTTTATTAGAAAAATAGCTAAAAGTAAAGATGTTTAAGTGCTTCACGCTATTTACATACATACATGTATATTTAACAAAACAGGGCAAAATGTAATGTTAACATGAGCTTTAACGAAACGCAATCTCAAGTTTACTTTAGTGTAAAGAAATCAGTTTAGAATGATATATGATTGATGGTCACAAGTTAGTTCACTTCCTTCCAATACCCACTAAGCTTTTCTTTGTTTTCTGTATTTATTTTTTTATTTACATTCCTTCTGTATAAATGAGGCAAAAAAGAATGTTATTAGCCTATTTCCTATGCTGAGTGAATGTTTTTTATTGATTTAGAACAGAAATGACCACATTTGGTCATTAGATACTGCACACACAGAAATCCCTGCAGTCTTCTTTATCTTCCTATTCCTACAAAATCAAACAATTCGATCTATGAAATAAATATTATTATTAAAAATGTAATGATACTTTGTATGCATTATACAGCGAGACAACCACTGCTGGCAAATGCCTTATATAACATATTACCATTCTCCTTGCAGAGTCTCTGACCAAAAGAGCAAAGTTGTTTGTGCACATTGGAAAAGTGAAAGGAATTCCAAATCCATGCCTTGTCACAGAACCACAGAACGCAAGTGAATATCCCATCATTACATTTAATTACCGTGTTTGCTATGAATTGATTGAGGACCAGGACATAGGAGAGCTACCTGAGTCTCAAGTAGGTTGAATAAATGGTTTTCCAGCCAATGTTATTTTGTTACAGGTGGTGTGATCCCTAATCATAGTTGTAAGTCAGCTTATGTAAGGTGTCATCTCTTGGTGCAGATACAGCGCCTTGAAAAAATATTCATACCCCTTGAAATTTTCCACATTTTGTCATGTTACAATCAAAAAAACGTAAATGTATTTTATTTGGATTTTATGTGATAGACCAACACAAAGTGGCACATAATTGTTAAGTGGAAGGAAAATAATAAATGGTTTTCAACATTGTTTACAAATAAATATCTGAAAAGTGTGTTTTGCATTTGTATTTAGCCTCCTTTAGGCTCGGTTTCCACTAGTGCGGCTACGAAGTCGTGCTACTTCTAGCACGACTTTGTAGCGAAAGTAAACTGCGGCTTCAGTGAAACTTGTCCCTCATATATAGAGGGAAGTCGCACTGAAGACGGCTCAAAAGTAGTGCACGATCTACTTTTGAAGTCGCCGCAACTGAAGCCGCGGCAGTGGAAACGGGCCCCATTGAAAACAATGGGTTTTGACTTGCTGTGCGACTTGACATGTGTCAAGTCGCACCGCAAGTCGCACTAGTGGAAACCGAGCCTTATTCTGATACCCCTAACTAAAATCTAGTGGCACCAATTGCCTTCAGAAGTCACCTAATTCGTAAATGGAGTCTACCTGTGTGTAATTTAATTCTAGTATAAATACAGCTGTTCTGTGAAGCCCTCAGAGGGTTGTTAGAGAACCTCTTTGCACAAACAGCATCATGAAGGCCAAAGTTGTAGAGAAGTTTAAAGCAGGGTTAGGTATAAAAACAATAGCCCAAGCTTTGAACATCTCACAGTCCACTGTTTCATCATCCAAAAATGGAAAGAGTATGGCACAACTGCAAACCTACCAAGACATAGCCGTCCACCCATAGGCGTGCGCACAGGGTGTGCCGGGTGTGCCTGGGCACACCCTAATCACCTAGGGCACATTAGAATTATCGCTCTGTTTGCCAGTGAGGAGATGGGAAAGATCTCCCTCTGACCTGCTCTGCCATAAGAGAAGTGCCACACACTTCTATTTCACTTTGCCAGCAGGGAGAGTAATGTATCGGGGCCATGTACATGTAGGCAAACACATGCATGTGTAATTAAACTTTGGGGTGCACACCCTAATGCAATAGGCTGCGCACACCTATGCGTCCACCTAAACTGACAGGCCAGGCAAGGAGAGTATTAATCAGAAAAGCTATTTTGAAAAGAAGAATGGGCAAAAATGTCACTCTCCTAGATGTGCAAAACTGGAAGAGACATACCCAAAAAGACTTGCAGCTGTAATTGCAGCGAAAGGCGGTTCTACGAAGTATTGACAAAGTATTTAAACCATTTATAATTTTTTCTTCCACTTCACAATTATGTACCACTTTGTGTTGGTCTATCACATAAAATCCCAATAAAACACATTTACATTTTTGGTTGTAACATGACAAAATGTGGAAAATTTCGAAGGGTATGAATACTTTTTCAAGGCACTGTACCAAAATGTCCAGTGTTCAATGCACTACTTGTTTCCAACAGACTAGTCTGGTTTATATTCCATAGAGCTACACCCTATGAAGGTCTTTAGCCACATTTTATGCTAGCCAGACACAAGGGTATTATTAATACAACCACTTTCAGTCAGCTTTCAATAACAAAATGGGCCAAACCCTTTAAAAGCAGCCTACTACCAGCAGTTTTGATGCTTCAAAATTTGGAGGTAGTTTTCCCATACCCATTTACTTGCTTTTAATTTCTATTATAAGTGGTTGAAATTGTCATGGTCATAGGGGTGTAGTTATAAATTTAATTTGCAAAGCAATTCACCCAGTAAAAATGCATGTGTTTTCCTTCTGTAGAAATGAGTCCATGAAACAAATGTTGTTAGCCTATTTTGCTGTGCTTCCTCATATGAATTCCTCCCCTCCAATTGGTGGCACCCAATGTTTTTCAATGATTTAACCTTACTAGCGGTATTCCCGAGTGTGGCTCGGGATTAAATTTCAGTGCCAAAAGCGGTAACCCCCGAGCCACACTCGGGGTACCGCTAGGAAGATCGCTGGATCCTGGTAGAGGAGTTACTTACCTTGTCACCGGGACCCAGCGATGTATCTCCTGCGATGTGACGTTCGCAGGGGGTGGAACCGGTGGAAAATTCAAATGTAAAACACACCAAACACACTGATGCAATTTAAAAATAAAAAAACAATTCACATCAGTTTGCCCCCTTTCCTGCAGTTTTATTGTACTTTATATATATATATATATATATATATATATATATATATATATCTATATATATATATATATATATATAATATATGTATACGTATATATATATATATATATATATATATATATATATATATATATATATATATATAATATATGTGTGTGTGTATATATATATATATGTATATATACAGTATATATATGTATACATACATACATACATACATACTTTAACTTATTTATAGTTTTTTTTATTATATTATAATTTATGATTTTGTGTTTCAAACTTTATCATACCCTACATGTTATAAAGAAGAACAGAAAAAAAAATCATATGTAAATAGTTGGTTAAGAATTACATGCAAAATAATGGTACCGCTTTCAGCACCTAAAATCCGAAAGAATCATACCGCCAGGGAGGTTAAAAAAGAAAATACTACATTTGGTGACTAGATAGCACTCACAGGGAAATTCTTGCAGTTTTTTTGTCTGTTATATTGGATTTTGTTTTCTTTTATCTAATATATACTATATCCACAATTTTTTTTTCTGTTGGGTTTAAAGTATATATATAATACTTTTTTTTTTTTTTTTTACTAGGACCTTATTTTATACGGCCTGCTGCATGCACTTGTTTCTGGCATAAGCAAAGCTTTTGTCACCAAAGCACCACCATTTTGCATTCCACTTTACTGAAAATGTCAAGCAGGCTCCTCTGTTGAAAATGTCAAGTGAGTGGCAGAGGTTCTGCACATGCAGATAGTAGGAAGCAAGCAGGTTCTGCAGGTCAAAACGGTGGTCAGGCCCATCCTCTAGAAGCAGGTCTGCCTTTTCAATCCCAAGAGGTAGATGAGTGGCTGAAAAACCTCCTTTTCCTCCTCTCAGGCGCAGAACAGCCATATGTCTGCAACTGCTGCTAATGCAACTTCTTCTTTTTCTCCTCTTCTGCTAATCCGGCCAAAGCCCTACAAATTTGCAATGAAGAGTCAGCAGAATTTTTTGAGCATACCATCACCGACCTTCTGTGGCAGGATGATTTTGGTAATTATTATTATTATACAGGATTTATATAGCGCCAACAGTTTGCGCAGCGCTTTACAATAGGAGGGAAGACAATACAGTTACAATACATTTCAATACAGGAGGAATTAGAGGGCCCTGTTCGTTAGAGCTTACAATCTAGAAGGGAGGGTCAAGTGAAACAAAAGGCAATAACCGTGGGGGATGGGCTGAGGGAGAAAATGGAGGTATATTTGTTAAGTGTGGGTAGGATAGGCTTCTCTGAAGAGGAGGGTTTTCAGAGATCGCCTAAAAGCTAATAAAGTAGGAGATAATTGGACAGATAAGGGTAAGGAGTTCCATAGGATTAGAGAGGCTCTGGAAAAGTCCTGGAGGCAAGCATGGGAGGAGGTGACAAGGGAGCTAGAGAGCAGGAGGTTTTGAGAGGAATGAAGAGAGCGATTAGGTTGGTATTTTGAGACTAGGCTAGTGATGTAGTTGGGGGCTAAGCTGTGGATGGCTTTGTAAGATGTTGTAAGTATTTTGAATTGAATTTGTTGGGTGAGCGGAAGCCAGTGGAGACCTTGACAGAGAGGAGCAGCGGGCACTGAGCGATTGGTAAGGTGGATGAGTCTGGTAATGTGCAAGCATTCCTCATTTCAGATATCGAGGATGGTGACCTCAGGCAAGGAGCAGCAAAAGGCAGTGATGTTCATGAAGCTGGAGATTACGGCCAAGTGGGCTCCAGCGATGGGAAGGGGGTGGATGATGAGGGGGCAGACTGTCAATGGGTGCCACCAATTGGAGGGGAGGAATTGATATGAGGGAGAGGCAGAACAGCTTGCAGTGGACTAGAGGCATCAACTGTCCTAATACATCTTTCAGTGCTGCCCCATGGATACAGGCAGCTGCTTTTACCAGGGCTGATCCACAGAGCTCTGCAGTGTGGGTGTTTCTTAATGAATCATCTGCTAATGACACTGTTGGGTTCTGCAGGTTCTCAATAGAACAAGTCAGCAGCAAAAGGCCCACACTCCTCCTGCTCCTTCTCATTCCTCAATCTCTGCATTTCCCACAATATTCTCCTTCTGTATCTACTACAACGCAACCTGAAAACTGCTGGCTTTGCAGCCCCTATTTCCGTTCATGGTTTCCTTTCCCTTTAAGAATGTATGAACTGTGCTACACCCTAGTAGCAGGTACCCAGCTGTCATTATACTGCCCAGAAGGCAATCCCTTTTCTCCACCAGCAGGTGAAAGGTAATGTGTCCCAGCATGAGGGGCAGTGATGCCACATATAATTCATGGCACAAAGGGTCCATCTTCTAGCAGCTGAGAAGAATGCAGGATGGGACACAGGCTTGGAGCTGGTGGTGCTGCCTGGTATCTTGTTCGATAGTGCCAGTGCAGTCACCTGTACCCGCTTTTCTTCACTTGTCCCTGAACCTAGAATTTCCCACAAGTGCCCCAAAGCATATGTGAAGTCCCAGGATAAAATCTTTTGGCAGCTCTCCAGGCCCAGGTGGGGAGGTGATGAGCCCCACACCATCTTCAGCCAGGCAAGGTTATGTGTGACCACAGCACTAACCTGCTGGCTACTCTTTGCCATGGATTATGCACAAATGTACCTTGCCTGGCACATTTCCTCAACCTGGTGGTGAAGCAGTTCATCATGAAGTACCCTGGTTTCGAGGAGGTCCTTGATCAGGTCAGAAGGGCTTGTGGCATTTTTAGGCGGTCATACCAGACCAGGTTTGCCCAGCAGAAATGCAGTGCCAACATCAGCTGCCTGCCAACTGCCTCATCATACCCCCCACATGCTGTAACTCAACATTGACTATATTGCAGAGGCTGCACCAGCAACAGCGTGCCATCATTGAGTACCTATGCCATTATGGTACCAGGACAGGCCATGGGGAGATGGGGTTCTTATGACCATGCCAGTGGCTAAACAATCAGGATGTGTGCAGTATTTTGGCGCCTTTTGAAGAATTTGAGAATTATACAAAATAAATTATTAGTTAAACCCACAAATTTTATTTATTTTTTTTTTTTTTAAACCACTACCATTTCTTTTTACTGGCTTGTGAAATTTACAAATGCAGCAATTTAGAATTTATTACTATATAGATCAGACCAAAATGAGGGACAGATGAGGAGGAAAGAAGGACAGAGGGACAAATGAGGTTGAAAGAGGGACAGAGGGACTTTGTTCAAAAATAGGGACAGTGACAGTCCCTCAAATCAGGGACAGTTTGGAGCAATGATCATATGATCCACATAATTGCTAACTAAATCAGGTTCAGGGGTGATGTGGATATTCTCAGAACTCTCAGGATGTCATGAACTATCGGGTGGTCAGACTGGACCACTGACCAGAACTTGTACAGTATGCTCTGTAGCTTCTGGCTTGTCCTGCAGCCAGTGTGCTGAGAGCGATCAGCAGGAGGTTTTGTTAAGGAGAGGGTAATCCTACTACCAGACAGTGTAGACTGGCTCACTTTCAATAAAATGAACCAGTCTTGGATTACCAATGACTACAAAACTTCTGTTGTTTTTGGTACAGACTAAACTTTAAAATACCATCAAGTTAATAAAAAAAAAGATAAAAGAAAAATTCCTGCACCTACTATCATCTCCTTCCACCTCTTCTGGCCTATTCTAAAGCTTCAGGGCTGTAAAGGTACCATACACCTTTCTGCAGCTGGACCTCAGCAGCAAAATTTCAAATGTTTGCTGCATTGCTACAGGGTAGCTACAGGTCACAGTTTGCAGCTTATTCCAGAACCCAAGCACTGAAAAGCTGCCAAACAATGTTTCCAAAGCTGGACCTTAGCTGCCAATCGTCTAATGTTCTCTGCAGGGTAAATTAAATCATCTGTTGCGCCCTAAAGTTTGCTGCCTATTCCGGTACTCCGGCACTCAAAATATACATTATATAACTATTGTCACTCAGATAATACTCTTATATTTATTTCAAGGTAAAACCTTGCTTGTATCTCCCACTTATATTGTAGCCTTACCAAGCTGTTTACATACTGTTCGGCCAATGTATAATATTTTTGGCCATCTAATGTTAAAGTGGATGTAAACCCCATTCATGAAATTTGACCTGGGCACATATATCTGTGTTGTGTACTTATCTGTCTCCAAAGCCCTAAGTCCTGTGTCTTTCTGCTGCTCCGTTCCTCTGTTATCAGCATGATAACTTCTGACAAGTTCACCGACACAGGAGATAAAAAGCAACTGGAAATTTGTGTCGGGGTGGGTGCATATAGATAGATTAACAGAGAGCTGGTCTATTCACAACACAGCTCTGCATGTTTCTTCCTTCCTCTGCCTATGTGGAGGGGGGTGTGTTCCTTTCCTCCAATCAGCTCACACAGTGTATGCCAAGACTCCACACCCACTGCTGAAATAGAAAGAAAACATTCTAACACAATATTCACTTTCTAAACAGAGTAGAAAGTTGAAGACAGCAGATATACAAATAAAACTTATGTAGGAGGATTTGTTTCATCTCTGTGTATCATCTGAGGCTGTTCACTTCACTGGGTATATGTGAGGGTTTACATCCACTTTAAGTCATACAATTTAATGTTTATTCTTAAAATAAAACCTGTCTCTTCTCATCACATTTACATTACGGCCTAACCAAGCTGCATAAATACTGTGCAGCCACATGAAAATATTTGTGGCTATTGTCTCTCAGATAATGCACTCTAAATTTTATAGCAAAATAAAACCTACCTCCGGTGCCACATTTGGTACCTTTCAGGAGGGAGGGGGAACAGGTACCTGTTTTTGACAGGTACCCTTCCCCACTTTCGGGATAGGGCGCCGCGGCACTGTTACTCTGAGATGTTTGGCCCCCTCCTTCTTCCTCCCGCTGCCGAGCCAATCCAAATGCGCAGCACGCATGTGCAGTAGGGACTCACCCGTGAAGCCGCAAGGTGTTTGTTCTAATGTCGTCCTCAAGTTTGCATTAAACCTTCACTTTCTCTCCATTGCAAGTTTTTTTTTCTTTTTAAATAACTCCCATGACAGTGCCCAGCACCCCATGCTCCTTTTTTGAACGTAGAGAGAATTTATTAAGATTCTCCTCCCCTTAAACTTCAATATGGTTCACTGCTAGGTTCATATTTTCAGGATAAACAATAAACCCCAAGTAAATTTGAACCTTGGCAGATTCTCTCATCCCTACTCCCAACCTGGAGGACCAGGGTATCCCTCTTTGCCTTGGTCATTGCTTGAGACCTGACTGATATCTAAGCTACTGCAAGTCATTTGTCCTTGTAAGCCCCACCTAGTCATCAAAGTAGTCACACTACTGAAACAGGCACTGCCCGTATAGTGTCTTGTAGTATTCACTGTACCCTGGGGGAAGTATTCAGTTTTTTGCCATCTATAAAAGTAGACATAGTTTTGGTTATGGAATGATGTCAATATGAGACTTAACACTATTTACTAGTCATTTCTAAGGCTTTAAATGTGGGCACTTAGCACCTTTCCAAAGAGGAAAATGGGGTCTGAGGACATTTTTATTTCTTGCTACTGTGATTTTGTGATCAATGGTATGGGTCCATGGAAATTGCATGTTTCTAACTGTAAAGTCTACAGGGAATGCTGTGATAATCCATTCTATTATTAATATTATACAGGATTTAAATAGCGCCAACAGTTTACGCAGCGCTTTACAACATGAGGGCAGACAGCACAGTTACAATACAATTCAATACAGGAGGAATGAGAGGGCCCTGCTTGTTATTCTATGCTTTTATCCTAATATTTAAAAGGTTTGCCCACTTTCAAAAATTGATTGTGCCTATCTTGTCTTTGCTGTCCGTTCTTCCCTTACTTGCCTTTGGTCTTCTTTAACTTTCCAAACGTTTTTTCTTGGGTATGGAGTGACTGTGTATTTTTTATTCTTTATAGAGGATTGTTTGTTTCCTGTTTCGTTTTAAATTTTTTTGCATCTTTGTCCAAGTAGTGCTGTGATGTAAATATATATACATATATATATATATATATAGTATCTCACAAAAGTGAGTACACCCCTCACATTTTTGTAAATATTTTATTATATCTTTTCATGTGACAACACTGAAGAAATGACACTTTGCTACAATGTAAAGTAGTGAGTGTACAGCTTGTATAACAGTGTAAATTTGCTGTCCCCTCAAAATAACTCAACACACAGCCACGGCTTGCACTGGGGAGCTACAGTTCATTGGGGGAAACATGAATATCAACATGTACTGTGACATACTGAAGCAGAGCATGATCCTCTCCCTTCAGAGACTGGGCCGCAGGGCAGTGTTCTAACATGATAACAACCCCAAACACACCTACAAGACTACCACTGCCTTGCTAAAGCTGAAGGTAAAGGTGATGGACTGGCCAAGCATGTCTCCAGACCTAAACCCTATTGAGCATCTGTGGGGCATCCTCAAACGGAAGGTGGAGGAGTGCAAGGTCTCTGACATCCACCAGCCCTGTGATGTCCTTATGAAGGAGTGGAAGAGGACTCCAGTGGCAACCTGTGAAGCTCTGGTGAACTCCATGCCCCAGAGGGTTAAGGCAGTGCTGGAAAATAATGGTGGCCACACAAAATATTGACACTTTGGGCCCCAATTCGATGTTTTCACTTAGTATACTCACTTTTGTTGCCAGCGGTTTAGACATTAATGGCTAAGTGTTGTTATTTTGAGGGGACAGCAAATGTACACTGTTATACAAGCTGTACACTCTCTACTTTACATTGTAGCAAAGTGTTATTTCTTATAATAAAATATTTACAAAAATGTGAGGGTTATACTCACTTTTGTGAGATACTGTACATATTCGCAACTGTTGTCTGTACGTGTGATAATAAACTAACAGTCACTTGGGGGGGCTTCAGTCATATAAGGAATCAATATTTGAATTCAGCCATATACCACCCAGAAAACTGCTGGCAATCCATCAAAAAAACATTAATTCTGCCTGAAGAGACCTTTTCCTTTCATAAAAGTTCTCCCAGAGCTGTGTTGCTATGGTTCATTGTTCTTTTGTGACCAGCATGCTACAAGAAATAACAGCCATAGAGTACCGCGATTGATGATAGAACCTGAGTAAATATTTTTTGAAACTGGATACAGAAAAAAAAAAAGTATAACGGTACGGGAAATGGGAAATATTATTTGATTCTGACTTAACAGATGAGCCATTTCCCTGTTGAGCTTGCCATGAAGTTTATCGAATTGTGATCAAAGGCTGTTATTGTTCCTCTCTTGATACGGAAGTTTATAATTGGTGTGTAGACCTTCTGATTCTGTTAGAATTGGAAATCACCGATTAGTCTCAATTGGCTGGGGTAGTTCAGTCTTTATATACTTGTATTTGACTAGGGTAATGCAGCCCTACATGATCCTGTATTTATTACAAAAAAAGGAACTTTAACAGTTGTGCCATATTACATGTGTTTCTTGCCTGTCAATAGAGTTTTCTGTATGATGGAAAACATTTGTGGTTGTTGCTATTTATTTACCTCTTCTCCTTAGAAAGTATTCTACATTTTATCATTAGCAGTCAGGATGAGTCCACTGCAGGTCTAAAAGTTGGATGGGCATGGAAAGATCTCTTGCTGCCTACTTTAAAGTGGTTGTAAACCTTTGATATGAAAACAAACAAGCCTATCCCTCTAGAGTGTGTACTTGCCTCAATCAAAAGCAACTAGTGGTATTTTTTGGCTTTTCCTTCCTCCCTCTGCTGTCTGCATGAGTCACTTGTGATCATTTATCCCGACACCAAGCAATCCAGGACAATAGCCCCTTCCCACATCCTGCACACAGCAGGTGATTGACAGCCTCAGCTGTGCATGTTTTCCTATGAGACTGTATAGAGGAGTTTGTGCTCATTTCCTCCACTCAGGTCTCAGATTACACACAGCTCACCTGTCTGTGCAGTCTGTAATCCACACTGTGCAGTGTGTAATGTCAGATCCTCTGCCTCCTGAAGCTCATACATGTTTTGCAAACTGTGCCCTTGTAAAAGAGAGAGGCTGCAGATAAACAGGTACAACTTAAATATGAGGATTTGTTTGATCTGTGTATTATCTAAGGCTAGTCTCTTCACCGGGTATATGTAAGGGTTTACACCAATATATGACTATTAAGACTGTCAAGTATTACTGTTCCTGATAATAAATCCAGTAAATATGCCATGTCACAACTAAACATGAATCTGTGTTTCAGTTATGTGACTGTTACCTTGGGAGGTTATGTTTCTTTAAACAGCACTTCGGCAATCAAAGCCTTTCTGAGGATAAAACTGAGCACACAACATGTGAATTGTGTGATTAACCATTATTGAGCATCCAGATCTTTAGAAGGGCTGACAATATGGACATAATGCCGAGGAACAATAGAACTGATTGGCTGCAGACATTTCTAGATGTGGCCATTATACGACTGCCTATACCTTCTCTGGTGGAGTTAGGCAATGCAAACAAATGTCTGACTAGACTGCAAAAATGAAAAGTAATAGTAAAAAATTGTAGTCTTAATGTAAATCCATGTTAATTTGGCAAATAGAAAGCTCTAAAGTCGCCAAATTTAAGATATTCGATACACTAACATGGTAAACAGTCAATTGCAGTTAGCCATACATCATATGCAGTATGGTTTAAAGAAGAACTACACTCTAAAAATTTGAGGTCAACAGCTACAAATCCTGTTACTGTTGGAGAAATGTCCCCTTCTTTCATCTCTCATGTGACAAGGATCACCATGACAAGTGAGGAGAAATCTCCCTATAAACGAGCCGGCAATACATCTCTAATTGTTCCCTCCTTTAAACAATAGGGGTGTGCAGGTAATCTTATTGTCGGTTAGACCTCATGATGTTGATATTTCTGCCCTGGCTTATAAAATTGCTTTAAGTTGGATTATTATTTTATCATTACAGCCTGAAAGGTACCAAAATCCACAGTTGACAACCCCAGAAGAAGGTGTAACCCTACTAAACTCATTGACTTCTCACTTTCACTCTGGTAATAGGATTTTTATTCTACAACATAAAAAGGAAGTAAGGATGGAATATGCTGTGTCAAATGCTTATTTCTAACTCATTAGGTGGAAAATATGTGATGTATAGCAAACATGGTATGGAAAGATTTTAGACCACAAACTGTAAAATAACATAGAGCTCCATATACTTACTTAAAAATGTAAAACAAAATCTGTGAATTGTTGTGCACTGGCAGTTTGCCTGTTATACTGCATATTATTTATGCATATGGACCTGCCAGTTGCAACTTATAATACAAACAAGTTAAAATAAAGAAAAAAAAAATGCATGTGGTCTAAATGCTAATAGCTTGCCACATTTCAGGACGTGAAGATGTGGGGGGGGGGGGGGGGGCAGCATCCACAAGTACCGTAAAAATGATTGGGCGGCTCTACACCTGCCCCCCTGCACACACTTCCCTCCCTCCCTACACACCTTTTCCCTCTACCCAGCACACATTTCCCCCTACCCAGCACACACTTCCCTCCCTCCCTGCACACATTTCCCCTACCCAGCACACACTTCCCTCCCTCCCTCCCTGCACACATTTCCCCCTACCCTGCACACACTGCCCCCTCCCCCATCACACACTTCCCTCCCTCCCTGCACACCTTTCCCCCTACCCTGCACACACTGCTCACCCTCCTAGCACATATTTTCCTCTACCTTGCACACACTGCCCTCCCTCCCTGCAAACATTTCCTCCTAACCTGCACATGCTGCCCACCATCCCTGCACACATTTCCTCCTACCCAGCACACATTTCCTCCTACCCAGCACACACTTCCCTCCTACCCAGCACACATTTCCTCCTACCCAGCACACACTTCCCTCCTACCCAGCACACACTTCCCTCCCTCCCTGCACACATTTCCCCCTACCCTGCACACACTGCCCCCTCCCCCAGCACACACTTCCCTCCCCCAGCACACACTTCCCTCCCTCCCTGCACACATTTCCCCCTACCCTGCACACACTTCCCTCCCTCCCTGCACACATTTCCCCCTACCCTGCACACACTGCTCACCCTCCCTGCACACACTTCCTCCTACCCAGCACACACTTCCCTCCTACGCAGCACACACTCCCCTCCCTCCCTGCACACACTTCCCCCTACCCAGCACACACTGCCCTCTCTCCCTGCACACGTTTCCCCCTACCCTGCACACACTGCCCCCTCCCAGCAAACACTTCCCTCCCTCCCTGCACACATTTCTCCCTACCCTGCACACACTGCCTTCCCTCCCTGCAAATATTTCCCCCTACCTGCACACACTGCCCCACCATCCATGCACACATTTCCACCTACCCAGTACACACTTCCCTCCCTCCCTGCACACATTTCCCCGCTACCCTGCACACACTGCCCACACTTCCAGCACACATTTTCCTCTACCCAGCACACACTGCCCTCCATCCCTGCACACATTTCCCCCTACCCTGCACACACTGCCCACCCTCCCAGCACACATTTTCCTCCACCATGCACACACTGCCCTCCCTCCCTACAAACATTTCCCCCTAACCTGCACACATTGCCCACCATCCCTGCACACATTTCCCCTACCCAGTACACACTGCCCTCCCTCCCTGCACACATTTCCCCCTACCCAGCACACACTGCCCACCCTTCCAGCACATATTTTCCTCTACCCAGCACACACTGCCCTCCCTCTCTGCACACATTTCCCCCCTACTCAGCACACACTGCCCCCTTCCCAGCACACACTTCCCTCCCTCCCTGCACACATTTCCTCCTACCCTGCACACACTGCCCACCTTCCCAGCACACATTTCCTCTACCCTGCACACACTGCCCTCCCTCCCTACAAACATTTCCCCCTAACCTGCACACGCTGCCCACCATCCCTGCACACATTTCCCCCTACTCAGAACACACCACCCTCCCTCCCTGCACACATTTCCCCCTACCCTGCACACACTGCCCTCCCTCCCGGCAAACATTTCCCCCTAACCTGCACACACTGCCCACCATCCCACACACATTTTCCCTACCCAGTACACACTATCCTCCCTCCCTTCACCTATTTCCCCCTACCCTGCACACACTGCCCACATCCCTACACACACTGCCCCCCTCCCTGCACTTATTTCCTCCTACCCTACACACACTGCCCCCTCCTTTCACACGCTTCCTTACCTCCCTGCATACACTGCCCACCTCCCTGCACACACTGCTTCCCTCCCTGCACACACTTCCTTCCCTCCCTGCACACACTGCCCCCATCCTTGCACACACTTCCTTCCCTCACTGCACACACTGCCCACCCCCCTGCACACACTCCCCCCCCCCCTCTGTGCAGACACTCCCCTCCCTCCCTCCCTGCACACCTTTCCCCCTATCCTACACACACACTGCCCCCCTCCTTGGAAACACTTCCCTCCCTCCCTGCATACATTGCCCCCTACCCTGCTCTCACTGCCCTCCCTCCCTGCACAAATTTCCCCCTACCCTGCACACCCTGCCCCTCTCCTTGCACAGACTGCCCCCAATCCCTGCACACACTTACCACCCTCCCTCCCTGAACACATTTCCCCCTACTCTGCAAAAACAGCCCTTCTCCCTGTAGAAAATTCTCTCCCTCCCTGCACACATTTCCCTCACCCAGCACACACTTCCCACCTCATCCCTGTATTTCAGGACACATATTAGTTACACAGATTCTGAGGCTAATATAATGCACATGAGGCACCAAGTGAGTTTAATTACAACCTAAATCAGCCACAGGACCTGTGTAATTAATGTGTGTCCTGGTTTAAAGGGATGAAGTGGCAACCCTATTCCCCTCACTTCTGCACCTCCCTGCACACATCTCCCCCTACCCAGCACTTCAAAAACTTAGATGTCTTCTCAGAAAGCAGAGTTTACAGGGCTATGGGAATTGTTAGAGAAAAAAATGTACATGCACATACTGTAGGTTGAACTAGATGGACCTGGGTCTTTTTTTCAGTCTTATAAACTCTGTAATTATGTTGGAAAATGATGACTAAAATCCATCATTACAATATGTGTTAGATTTATTTACAGAAATTTCCATGTGGTTGAATTAAAAATACTATTGTTGAAACATTTCAGAAATGAACATATTAGGGCATTCTGTCATACACACGCCTCCCAGAGAACACCCATGGGCGAGCTAATAGTTTTTTTTAATAATGGTATTTTTATGTCACTCTGCCCATTTATGTCCAAAATATCTGTGTAAGGAAGCAGAAGTGCTGTTATGCTGTGCAGATAGGCTGATAAGCTTTGTAGTAAAGGATTCTGCACTGTATTTCATACATTGCTTTTTACTACCTATAAAAAAATTGAGCATTTAATATGAAAATGAATGCTAAAGCATACCTAAACTCAAAAACAAAAATGGCTATATTGCAGCTCACCAGTCCCTAGTTGAGGTGACTGCATTTGTTTTCTTTATTTCAGCACTAAACAGTTTGTGTCCCTGGGTGGCTACGCTCACTCCTCTACTGTATTTATGGAGGGAGCTGTGGTTGTCACCCAGGCTAGACCTCAAACATGTCTTTCTTTCTTCATCTTTTTTACATGGTGGGTGATGTATTTACATAATAAAGATAAATTTTTTATATCATTTCAGTTCACAAGCAATTACAAGGACATTGCATTTCTGGCAAGATCAACAGGTAATTTCTGTACTTGCTGGAAAAAAAAAAAGAAAAAACGAATGCAATCACCACATCTAAGGACTAGTAAATTGCATTATATTACATCTTCATTCTTGGGATTATTTATTCTTAGTAGTAACCACAGTGTTGTTTTACTACTCCCCCCCCCCCCTCCCCTCCAATGGTCTCCTACAAATAAAACAAGAATTGCAAAAATGTTTATTTCTGAATCCTCCATGCTTCTGTTCTAGAGCTAATATAAACATATTTTTGCTATGGGTTGCTATAATTGCACAAAAAGAGAGCCCAAATGGAGTGACTTGCAGGGAGAGCCTAAATGGAGTGACATGCAGGGAGAGCCCAAATGGAGTGACATGCAGGGAGAGCCCAAATGGAGTGACTTGCAGGGAGAGCCCAAATGGAGTGACTTGCAGGGAGAGCCCAAATGGAGTGACTTGCAGGGAGAGCCCAAATGGAGTGACTTGCAGGGAGAGCCCAAATGGAGTGACTTGCAGGGAGAGCCCAAATGGAGTGACTTGCAGGGAGAGCCCAAATGGAGTGACATGCAGGGAGAGCCCAAATGGAGTGACTTGCAGGGAGAGCCCAAATGGAGTGACTTGCAGGGAGAGCCCAAATGGAGTGACTTGCAGGGAGAGCCCAAATGGAGTGACTCGCAGGGAGAGCCCAAATGGAGTGACATGCAGGGAGAGCCCAAATGGAGTGACTTGCAGGGAGAGCCCAAATGGAGTGACTTGCAGGGAGAGCCCAAATGGAGTGACTTGCAGGGAGAGCCCAAATGGAGTGACTTGCAGGGAGAGCCCAAATGGAGTGACTTGCAGGGAGAGCCCAAATGGAGTGACTTGCAGGGAGAGCCCAAATGGAGTGACTTGCAGGGAGAGCCCAAATGGAGTGACTTGCAGGGAGAGCCCAAATGGAGTGACTTGCAGGGAGAGCCCAAATGGAGTGACTTGCAGGGAGAGCCCAAATGGAGTGACTTGCAGGGAGAGCCCAAATGGAGTGACTCGCAGGGAGAGCCCAAATGGAGTGACTTGCAGGGAGAGCCCAATAGAGTGACTTGCAGGGAGAGCCCAAATAAAGTGACATCAGCCCAGTAGCTCTGTATTTAAAAAAAGAAGTATAACATATATGTTCTATGACCACACTTTCATAGTATAAAGGTCCTACTTAATGACCTTTGCACTATAGTTTCCAAACAAGCAAAATAAGTACATTAGATCATTTTTTCATATCTAAGATATGCTGCTAATTGTGGGTTTTGCTGAAAAAAATGGAAACTCATGAAAAGCAAAATGCAGAAATCCGGTGTTAATAAAGTTGAGCTTGTCTGTGTATTGCCAGTTGCGGTAAAGCTCAGCCCTAGTTAAAATAATGTAATTATAGAAATAAAGCACTTGCTGTCTTAAATTGTGTTAACAGTATCCATTGCTTTGAGTTACTGCACAGATCATGTTCTTCTCATTGCTATAATATGATATATTCTTGATCCTTTAACCACTTAAGCCCCGGAGGATTTTCCTGCTAAACGACCAGGGGGTATTTTGCGATTCGGCACTGCGTGACTTTAACGGACAATTGCGCGGTCGTGCGACGCTGTACCTAAACGAATTTGACGTCCTTTTTTTCCCACAAACAGAGCTTTCTTTTGGTGGTATTTGATCACCCGTGCGATTTTTACTTTTTGCGCTATAAACAAAAAAAGAGCGTACATTTTGCAAAAATAACAATATTTTTCACATTTTTTTATATGAAATTCCCCAAAAAAAAATGTAAAAATCAAAATTTTTTAACATTTTCGGCCAATTTGTTTTATGCTACCTATGTTTGGTAAAAAAAATCGCAAAAAGCGTATTTTGATTGGTTTGCGCAAAAGTTATCGCGTTTACTAACAAAGGGAAAGATTTTTGTCATTTTTTTTTTTTTTTTAACGTGTAATGGCGGCGATCTGCGATTTTTTTTGCGGTACTGCGACATTGCGGCGGACAAATCGGACCCTTGACTGACATTTTTGACACTTTTGGGGTTACCAGTGACATTTCTACAGTAATCAGTGCTATACATATGCACTGTTACTGTAAAAATACACTGGTAGTGAAGGGGTTAACTTTATTTGGGAGGGAGGGGCTGTGTGTATCCCTAGGGGCGTCCTTTCTACTGTGATTGGCTGTGGCTTGAGCTGTAAGGACACTGATCAACGGATCTACATACTAGATCCGTGTGATCAGTGTCTTTACAGCGAGGAGAATGACAGGTGGCTTGTTTACACAAGCTGCCTGACATTCTCCCTCTCCCCCGCTGATCGCCGAGTGACCAGCGGACATCGGGTCCGCTGGTCACACGCGCGGGGGGGTCCGTGACCGCGCAGGAGCGGGAGCGCGCAGGAGTGGGCGCGCGCTCGCTCCCCAGAGCCTCACAGGCGAGCGACGTAGACCTACGTCACTCTGCCTGTGAGGGGCTCACTGCCACAGTAAATATACTGTGAGCAGTCGGCAAGCGGTTAAAAGTGTAAAGTTCACTATATTACCAAAAGTATTGGGACACCTACCTTTACAAGTACATTAACTTTAATGGCATCCCAGTCTTATGGGCCATGCACACTATAAGATTTTCTGAAGACTTTTTCCTTTAGATTTACCAAAACCATATAATATGAGGTCAAACCTAAACACTTTCAATTTGTATGCAATCTGGCAGGCCCTTGCACTACATAGAAAAGGTAAATCTGAAGGAAATCTAACCACAAAAGTTGGATTGTGTGTATCCAGCTTTAGTCCGTAGGGTTCAATATTGAGTTGGTCCACCCTTTGCAGCTGTAACAGCTTCAACTCTTGTGGGAAGGCTGTCCACAAGGTTTAGGAATGTGTCTGTGGGGATGTTTGATCATTCTTCCAGAAGTGCATTTGTGAGGTCAGGCACTGATGTAGACGAGAAGGCCTGGCTCGCAGTCTGTGCTCTAATTCATCCCAAAAGGTTTTCTATTGGGTTGAGGTCAGGACTCTGTGTAGGCCAATCGGCTGTCAAACTCGCTCATCCATGTCTTTAGGAACCTTGCTTTGTGCACTGGTGCGCAGTCATGTTGGAACAGAACGGGGCCATCCTGAAACTGTTCCTACAAAGTTGGGAGCATGAAATTGTCCAAAATGTCTTGGTATGCTGACGCCTTAAGAGTTCCCTTCACTGGAACTAAGGGGCCAAGGCCAACCCCTGAAAAACAATCCCACACCATAATCCCCCTCCACCAAATGATTTGGACCAGTGCACAAAGCAAGGTCCATAAAGACATGGATAAGCGAGTTTTGGATGGAGGAACTTGACTGGCCGGCACATTCCTGACCTCAATCTAACTAAACACATTAGAACACCTTTGGGATGAATTAGAGCGGAGACTGCGAGCGAGGCCTTCTCGTCCACATTGGTGCCTGACTTCACAAATGCGCTTCTGGAAGAATGGTCAAACATTCCCATAGACACACTCCTAAACCTTGTGGACAGCCTTCCCAGAAGAGTTGAAGCTGTTATAGCTGCAAAGGGTGGGCCAACTCAATATTGAACCCTACGGACTAGGACTGGGATGCCATTATAGTTCATGTGCATGTAAAGGCAGGTATCCCAATTCTTTTGACAATATAGTATATAACTAAAGGCAAAACATTTTTCTTAGCGTTGGATGGAGTGGAGATGAATTAGAACACCTGTCAAATTTTATTGCTGTCTGTGCCCCCGTTAGGGAGATTTACTCTAATTGTCCTGTTTACCGTTATCATTGAAAAAAGAAAAGTAAAAGAAATTCTCAAATTTTGGGTTGTCCCCAGAAAAGTAATAGAGGGGAAATATTCCAATGGGGACACTAGTTTTGGTGATCGGGGGGTTCTAAGGGATTCTCTTAATTTGTGGAGATTTCTTCTAACCTCCTGTTTTGGCAACGGGACAGGAAGTGAAGGGAAATTGACAGGGGTTATAACTCCCCTTAGTCTATTTAAAATAAAAAAAGTTTTGCCTATAGTTCTACTTTGAACCTGGCGAAATACATTTTTCAGAGTTGGTGTACCTGCTAATAGGATTTGTGATTCTGTCTATCCAGTCCAAAAATGTACACAGCTTTGCCATACAGCACAGTCCTACCTGGCATGGGAGAGGACCTAATCTTTCTCTGGTGCAATTTCACTTACATTTACAGGTCTTCTCCCCACCTTCATCCTGTAAGTGGACAGTGAAAGGAGAAGCAGAAAACGGATGAGCTCATCCACTTGTCACTCTGCTCTCTCATCCTATTGGCACACACCTTTTACTGCAGCACACCTGATTGGCTCATTGTGCTTCCTCTCCCTCCCTATTTCTGAGCTCTGCTGTAAAGGGACTACAAGAGGGTGACAACAAGAAACAATTAAGTAGTTATACTGTTTGTATTTCTAGAAAAATCTCTAAAGGATGTAGTAAGGATTGTAGAGCTCCATTAATTTAAGTATTTTATATCTGCCTAGATGTCAGCTTTAATCCCATCAAGACAGAAACTTATAGCGTACATTCGTTTTTCTGTTCCCACTTATAAATAACTATCTGAATAACAATTTTCATTACTATTGCTGTATAAAATGTTAGTTACATTATGCGTCTTTAATCTTTTATAATACTGTGCATCAACAGTTTTATTTAAATCTGATGGTTTACCATGGAGTGAAGTCATAGACTATGAGTATACAAAGGAACATACCATTACAGATTTAGTCATCCTAAAGTCGTTTCTTCTCTCTGGTATGACAGTCACTCTTATCGAGGAAAAGGTAATCACATTTTACATGTCTTTTAAGCAAAAATAATATGACATATTGCTGTCAAGATGTCTCCCATACTTTCACAGCAAAGTGGTCCATAGGGCCCAAAAAACATGTGATTACTGTTTAACACAGAACTGTATACTGTGATGATGTAAATTAATTATACATATGCGGTTCATTTCGTGCCGAATAAATTTTCAGGCAACTTTTTCATTATTCGTAATCCAAATACCTGAATTACAGTAAAAACAAAGTTTACCGAATGCACCGAATACCAAAACGAAATTCGAACTGAAATTCAAATTGAATTTTACATCGAATTCAAACTGTAAACATATTTATAAAATCAAAGACTGTGTGTGTTATTTATGTACCATTTCAAAATAATGCTGTTTTTGTTAAGCCTTAGGTGATTTAACCACTTCCCGCGAATCGACGTAGCCCTACGTTGGCTCAGAGAAGTGGTTGTACCTGGGTGATGCCTGCAGGTAAAGGCATCATCCCGGTATCATTTTTTTGAGCCGGTGGTCGGCTTTCAGGTGATAACAGCCGATGCGTGGCTCTGGCTGGGTCTCCCGTCCCACCGGAAGACCCAAGCAACCAGCCGACACGTCCGCCGGTTGGTTGGAGTCCTGATCAAAGCCGGATTCAGTTTTGATCAGGTCTCAGATGTAGTAACCCCGAAGTGATGACGTCACATGATGTCGTCCCGAAGTGATGACGTCACGTCCGGGATACTCAGCGGCTAAAGGCGCTGAATTGAAAAAACTGTCAGTATTCAAAAATGCAGATTTCAGCATTTTGAATACATTGAAGTGCAGTGGAGGGTCGGGGGTCTTTTAGACTCTCGATCCCTCCATAAAGAGTACCTGTCACTGCCTATTACTGCCTATTACTAAACTAATGTTTACATTGCTTATGACAGCAATAAAAGTGATCAGATTTTTTTAAGCTGTGCTAAAATTAAAAAATAAATATAAATTTTTTTTTTAAAACGCCCCTCTCGCCGTGAGCTTGCGTACGAAAGAAAACGCAGATGTAAGTCGCGCCCGCAAATGAAAGCACTGATTAAACCACACATGTGAGGTATTGCCATGATCGCCAGAGCGAGAGCAATAATTTTAAAAAAAGAGCAACTCTGTAACTCTAAACTGGTAGCTGTTAAAAAAATTTAAAGCGCCGCCTATGGAGATTTTTATGTACCATAGTTTGCCGCCATTCCGTGGGTGTGCGCAATTTTAAACCGTAACATGTTGGGTATCTATTTACTCGGTGTGACATCATCTTTCACAATCAAAAAAAAATGAGCTAACTTTATTGTTTAGTTTTTTTTAAATGCAGTGAAATTTATTTTAAAAAAAAAAAAAACGGTGTTTGAAAGGCCACTGTGCAAATACCACGTAACAAAAAATATTGCAACGACCGCCATTTTATTCTCCAGAGTCTTTGATAAAAAACATATATAATGTTTGTGGGTTCTAAGTAATTTTCTAGATAAAAGTACAGATTTTAACTTTAAACAACACGTGTCAGAAATGGACTCGGTCCAGAAGAGTCCTTATAATCATTTGATGAAGATTTTTCTTTTGTGGGTTTACTTTGCAACATTCAAATCGAAAAGCGAAAAAAAATCTAAAGTTTTCAAATCCACTGATTCAAAATTTATTGATGCGAACGATTTGAATAGAAAAAAAATTGTAAATTCAAAGAAAATTCTAAAAAGACAAAATAAATTACAAATAGGAAATCTCAATACGAATCCAGATTACAAATTGAATGACTCGTCAAGCACATGTCTAAAATCAATGTAGAATGTATTGTTTCTTTCTACATATATATTTTTTCTGAAATAAAACCAATCTTTACTCTCTTAGATCTTGTCCTGGCCACAGGATGCTGACCAGGGTGCAGCTATACCTAAGCTTGACAAAAAAGCAGGTGGGAAAGACAAGGAAAAAGACAAAGCCAGAAGTAGCTCCAGGGTGAGTTTGAAGGAACAGATAGCTAAAAAATTAACACATTTCTTTAGACTTGGTTCCTAGGGGTTAAACTGTTGGCACTATATAAATCCTGTATAATAATACTAATAATAATAATATTAGATGGATATATTAGTCCTCTAGCAGATTTGAGAGAACATTCTTAGACTGGCCATACACTGATCCAAACTCACCCAGTTCAGCAGGGACCAGACAAATTTAGATTGGTGTGTGCGGTCCCCACTCAAAAGAAGTCGAAGGGCCATGCTGGAATATTTTTCTTGATCAGCAGTTGCAAGCAATTGGCTGCAGCTGCTGATCAGTGTTTTCACAGAAGTGGGCAAAGCTGTCAGAATAGACAGGTTTTATGTGGATGGAGATTTCTGTTTTTCTGGGGTTTTTTTTCTTTTTTTAGCTGAACCACTGACTGGATGAAAAAAAAAAACATAACAGTGTATGGCCAGCTTTAATGTCAATTTTGCAATTCAAAGGGTTGTGCAAAGGAATTAGCAATCTGCTGTACTGTGTTTGAATTGAGATATATGATATATGACTGATACAATAACATGGACCAGAAACCAAAAAACTGAAGGGGAAAAAACCCTTGTGGAGTATATAGGATTTTAATTAATGTGAGGTTGTCAATGAAGTAAACAGTGTAGACTATTCTTTAAAATGAAACGTCTTTATTACAAATGGATAAGAACAGTAATCAGGTCAAAGTGACCATAAAAATATTTGAAAACGTTCCAAATAGTCAACAGACATAGAAACGTAATCAGCGGCTTAACATAAATTGATGTTCATAATTCTAAATAATGTGTTCAACATACCGAGTTCCGCCGCGCTTCCCAGAGCACCTCTGCTTCTTCAGGGAACTTGTATATGTATCTAGAAAGTCATCAATCCAATAGTTCGTTAGTTCATGGTTCATAGTTTTACAATACATTCTTGATACTGACATTAACATGGACCAGATTTTTCAAGTTGGTTGTGTGGTATCAGGATGGTTTACTGGTTACAGATGGTAGCTTATTCGCAGGACAGGAGAGTATGACCGGCTCTCAATAGAGCTGATTCACACAGCTCCGAGGTTGCCGCGGTCCGCACTGGAAAAGGGTCCTCTGTGCCTTCTGGTCCATTTCAGGTCCGAATTTGTGCCTTAATTGGAGACACACCGGACCCCCTGCTGTGAGCCACAGTCACAGCTAGTGTGAACCAAGCCTTAGTCTATCCATTTGACCTCCAGGAGTTTTTACCCCTATCATGACCAGGCCATTTTTGCTATTCAGCACTGTGCTACTTTAACTGGTTATTGCACAGTCATGCAACACTGTACACATCATTTTTTTCACACAAATAGAGCTTTCTTTTGGTGGTTTTTAATCACCACTGGATTTTTTATTTTGTGAAATATAAACGAAACAAGACTGACAATTTTGAAAAAAAAAAAAAAAAACAATATTTTTTACTTTCTGCTATAAACTATATCTAATAAAAAAAACATTTAATTTCTTCATAAATTTTTGCCAAAATGTATTCTGCTATACATGTCTTTGGTCAAAAAAAATCCCAATACTTGAAAGTTGATTGGTTTGTCTGACAGTTATATCGTCTACAAAATATGAGACATACTGTATACTAGAATTTTTATTTATTTTATTTTTTTTACACTACTAATGGTGGTGATCAGCGACATATAACGGGACTGCGATAGTACGACACTGGGGGGAACTGACTAATTGCCACTGACATCACCAGTGACATTAATACAGTGATCAGTGCTAATATGCATTGTCACTAATTACTAATGGTACTGTGTACAAAGGGGTTTACATCTTGGGCGTTAAAAGGGTTAAATGTGTGCCTAACTGTGTAATGTATGTGTGTGATATGTACTCCTTTTACTAAGGATCTTGTTGCTTAACAGGGGGAAACAAAATACCAAGATCCCCTGTTAGTGAACAGAGCTCTGCATTGTTTACAATCCCACAGCTCTGTTCCATGAATGGCTGAGCCGATCAGTGGGTGACGGCGGCCAATCATTGACCGAGACCCGCTGATCGGCTTGTGCTGCAACGAATCAATGCATAGCCAGGCCAGCGCATGGATCATGTTCTAGGTACATGATCCAGAGCAGGGGAGGCTGGTTTGCCGCCAAACATCCTTGTGATGTGGTCAGCAAGCAGCTATATATTACATGTTTGTTATTGGCATCTTTCCTAGAATGGGTCATTCTGTGTATGGGCAAGCACCTTAAAGCAGTTATAAACCCTAATTATTATGTTACAGCTTACCAATTCTTGGATGTGATGGTTGCATTGGTTTCCTTTTTTAGGCTTTCTTTCTTCTATTTTCTTCTGGTAATCCAGTCAGCAAGTCTATTGTTTTTCACAAAATCAAGCTCTCCAACAGAATGTATCAGTTTACATGGATGAGACAAACCACTTGGCAGGGGTGATTAAAAAGATCCCAATTTATCCCAAAAGAAAAAAAAATGTTTGCTGTAACTGATTATAAAGTGTTATCTGGAGTTTGGCTTCAATTTGTTATTGTATCCAAATCTGCTAATACATTTAAAACGACTCACCCCCCAGACTGACAATGCTTTTGTTTGCTCTACCTCCTCTTCTCATTCATCCAGAGTTGTGTCTTACTAATACAGGATGTGTAAACCTGGCCAGATCACCAGGTGAAAACAGAGGAAAAAAAGGTAAAATGGATGCAGCCATCACATATAATGATTGGTAACCTGGCAGCGCCGGCCCTGGGTACGCCGCTGGAGGAGGAGAGGACAGCCCGCAGCTCGCCTCTCCCCTGTGTCACAGCGCCGGCCCTGGGTACGCCACTGCCGCTGGAGGAGGAGAGGACTCAGTGCCACTGGAGCTTCGGCGCCCCTCCTCCGCCTCAGCTCGCGGCGCCTGGGCGCAGGATTGGCTCTGTAACCTGCAATATATTACATTTTTGGTTTTGGGTTTTATACCGCTTTAATTAAATACTAGTTTTGGCCACACAACTTGCAAGAAATATGTATATAAAATTCCTAAATCTCTAGAACTATCAGAATGCCACACATATGCACCTATAGTTCCTCTACAAGTAATTGTTTAACATCCTATACTGCAATCCACCAAATGTTCATTAGTATCTAGAGTATCGACAGCAAAAAAAAAAAGCATAAAAAACAGTGTTATTGGTCTGCTCTCAGTGGTTCAAAAGTCGTATAACTATAAATGATCAATTTGATGAATCATGTTTTCTTCATAAACTCTGTTAACCAAAATGATCTATGTTTATTGAAATATTCATGCCAGTGAGCTTAGTTGTACTTAATCAGTTGTTGTTGAACATTTGTTTTACCTGATACATTGCTACAGATTGGTCTTACTGGTAGTACAAAATGTATATCCTAATGTCTTAGGCTCCATTTACACCTCAGTGTACTGGAATTATGGGAAAAAATTGCGCACGGGACACGTTTGCGATGCCATTAATTATTTTTATATGAGAGATGCGATTTTGCCACAATTGTCGAGCAAACATCGCTACGTCAAACGAGCCTGGTTCTGTGCCAAAATTTGGTACATGAGCTCCTTTTTAGAGTGGAGGGAGGCCCATTCAAATAAATGATGCCACTCCAGAAATGGGCCACAAAAAAACACACAAAAGAAGCTAAAAAATGTGGTGCAGCAGGTGTTGCTGCAGTATGCTTAGGTGTGAATGGAGCCTTAGCCTTTGCTCATTGTATACCTCATGGTTCTTTGGGTGGGCAGGTGAGCAAATCAATATATAGAGTACATCTAATGTGTTTTGTACCAGGGAAGTAAAGCTGGCTCAAAGAGTAAGAAGAAGAAAGAAAACCTAGATGACCTCCGCCATGATCCCCCAGTGGTTCGCAATCTTGGATCTGTTGTTATGCCCTTGGAAAGCCTTGTTTCTGGGGAAAGTCAAACATTCCATATGTGTAACTTTGGGATCTTAAAAATGGATACAGAGCAGCATGGCAATGACAAGGTAATGTAAATCAAATAGGAGTGTATCTGAACTGTACACAAAGTTGGAAATTAAACCATTCACCGTAGGTATATATTCAGCAAATGGGTACAGAGAAGGATTTTGTCAATAAACACTAGCCATGCACACAAGTTACATTTTTAGTAATTCCTATCTGTGACATTGCTATTGAAAGATAGCAAAAGGATTTAATAACATTCCTAAAAGGTCCTAGTGCATTTGGAGGCAGATGGTAAATGTCATATCTAAAGAAAGAAGTCAACGGTCTGAGAATTCTGGAACCTCCACGTCCACTTACCATGCTGACATGTGGTCAATCATTGGCTTGTGTGGGCAAATGCTTTCATTACTAATGGCTGGAATACACGATAAGAAAATCGGCCGAAAATTTCCGTTCAGCGAGCGATCGGCCAATATTCTACTCGTTAATGCCCAGCCATCAATGAGCGATATCGATATTGTGAACGAAAAATACCATTTGAAAAACCCGAAAAATTCTGTTGTCTCGTTTGCAAAAGAACGATATTCTATACGTTGGTGTTGAGGTCGTTCAGTTTAAATCTGTATAACCTCATCACGCATGCCCGAAAATATTTTCCCGGAAATGTTTGTTAATGTTGGCAACGTTTTCGATCGACGAACACTGTTTTGATGGTCGGCGGGCAACGGTCGAGCGATATTCGGGCCGTGCATGTTGGCAACGTTTTCGACCGACAAATACTTTTTCAAAAGTCGGTGGTCGAATGATCGGGCGATATTCTAATCACATTCTCACTAACCTTAAAGTACACTTGTGCTTCAGAATTATTGATGTCCTTTGCCTAAAAGAAAAGTATGGACTTTCTTTTTTGCACATTTATATTCACCTAGGCCAGTGATGGCAAACCTTGGCACCCCAGATGTTTTAGAACTACATTTCCCATGATGCTCAGCTACACTGCAGAGTGCATGAGTATCATGGGAAATTTAGTTCCAAAACATCTGGGGTGCCAGGGTTTGCAATCACTAACCTAGGCGGATGCAGCATCAATCCGATGCTGCATCTGTCCCCCACTGGTTCTAACATTGAGAACCGTGGGATCACACACCAAAATCGCTCAGTTCTCACAGCTCCCTGAGCAGAGAGCTGGTGACTGTCAGTCATTGGTTCTTTGCTCTGCCCCCTGCGCTTATGGCTCTCAACGGCTTGCTGAACCAGGTGCCGGTCTTTGCATGTGGGCGGATCCCAAATTCATTGTCGCGATCTTTCCGGAGCCTGGTCTGGCTCTATGACATCAACCAACAGCGGGCTGAGACTATTTCCTGGTTGTTAAGGACGCCGGCAGGTGCCAGCTTCTTGACAACCAGCTGAAATTAAATACATTCTTTTACTATTACATGGCTTGACCACTACCTGCAGTATTTAACGCATGCATTTATTTATTTGTTTCCTTTAGTGAGTTGACTGTTTTATGCAGTATTTAATGAGTGTTTTTGCTTTTTGAGGTGAATACCACATAAAGGAATGGTGAATTGATATTTTCAGTATTGTATGCGATATTTGGGAAAAATGTAAAATATGATCCAAATATTGCATGCAGTATCCTTTAGTAAATTGAGCCCAGTATTTCCTGATAAGATCCCTTTGCCTTATCCTTTTATTATATGATGTTGTGTGACCATATATATATATATATATATATATATATGCACTTTAAAGCCCAATTCCAGCTAAAACAAACTTTTCTTTCAAACTTCGTCCAATTAGATTTTGGCTGGAGTGTGCCTTGAGTATTTGCTATGTCTGTTGCTGTAGTGGCTTATATTTCTTTACCAGCAATACATTGAATATTATTATTATGTTCTGTTTCAGGCTCCTCATGATGGTAAAAAACGCAAAGAACTAAAGCTAAAAAGTGGAATGGAAATCACAGAAACTCATAAAACACCGCGCTCATCTGGTATCTTTAAATATCTAGTATTTTTGTAGGGCTAAATTCCAAATAGAAAAAAAGAGAGTAATATTTATAAAAAGTAGTATTTAACACCAATATACACTATATTGTCAAAAGTATTGGGATGCCTGCCTTTACACACACACATGAACTTTAATGGCATTCCAGTCCTAGTCTGTAGGGTTCAATATTTGCAGCTAGAACAGCTTCAACTCTTCTGGGAAGGCTGTCCACAAGGTTTAGGAGTGTGTCTATGGGAATGTTTGACCATTCTTCCAGAAGCGCATTTGTGAGGTCAGGCACTGATGAAGATAAGAAGCCCTGACTCACAGTCTCGGCTCTAATTCATCCCAAAGGTGTTTTATTATGTTGAGGTAAGGACTCTGTGCAGGCCAGTCAAGTTCCTCCACCCCAAACTTGCTCAACCATGTTTTATGGACCTTGGTTTGTGCACTGGTCCAAATCTTTTGGTGGGTGAGGTTGTTTTCTAGGGGTTGGACTTGCCCCCTAGTTCCAGTAAAGGGAACTCTTAAAGCGTCAGCATTTTGACAATATAGTGTGTGTATGTGTGTATATATATATATATATATATACATATACATATACATAAACACACACACACATACACTGTATGTGTGTGTGTGTGTGTGTGTGTGTGTGTGTGTGTGTGTGTGTGTGTGTGTGTGTGTGTGTGTGTGTGTGTAGAAAAGCTTCTTGTTTTTTTTCTGGGACGTTAAAAAAAAAAATATATATATATATATTTTTTTTTATTTTTTTTCAAACATTTTTTTAACGTCTCAGAAAAAAAAACCAAGAAGCTTTTCTGACATTCATAACTTTTTTTAAATCAGACCATAGAACAAGGGTAAATTACAGTCTCATACTTACATGTCATACATGTGCTGATTTTCATCAAACATCTTTATTTTCAAGAGTACTCAGTTCATACAGAGAAGATACTCCTTATGAAAAGCAAATGTATAATATAAATTTTAAATACATATCAATTAATAATTTCATGTCTCTAAACCATAGGATACATGGAGAAACTTGATGTAAATGATTCTCATTTGTCATTTGAATGTAATTAATGCTCTGTAAATGTAATGCTTTTTATGTAGGCAAGACAAAATAAGTTACAGAAGTACATATGATCAAGTTCATGCTATATTAGATGGAGATTTACATTCCCCA
Organism: Pelophylax lessonae; assembly: GCF_965119305.1. Classification (NCBI taxonomy): domain Eukaryota; kingdom Metazoa; phylum Chordata; class Amphibia; order Anura; family Ranidae; genus Pelophylax; species Pelophylax lessonae. The sequence goes on from NC_138768.1 coordinate 230,847,242, forward strand.
GTGGCACGTCATTGTCCTTATAATCATGAATATGCTTTGCTGTTGTTGGTTGGTCTTTAGTCATGTCCGACCCTTCGTGACCTCATGGACCATATTGCCCCAGGCTTTTCTGTCCACCACTGCCTCCCTTGCTTAACTTCATGTTCATTGTTTCAATTATGCTATCTAGCCATCTTTTTTTCTGTCGTCCTCTTCTCCTTTTTCCTTCCATGTTTCCCAGAATCAGGGTCTTTTCCAAAGAGTCCTCTCTTCGCATAAGGTGGCCAAAGTATTTGAGTTTCAGCTTCAGGATCTGTCCTTCCAGTGAATATTCAGTGTTGATTTCCTTGAGAATTGACTGGTTTTATCTTCTTTCCGTCCAAGGGACTTTAAAGCGTTTTCTCCAACACCATAGTATAAAAGCATCAATTCTTCGACATTCAGCCTTCCTTATGGTCTAACTTTTACAGCCATAGGTTACTACTGGGAATACCATAGCTTTGACTATACGACACTTTGTCGGACGGGTGATGTTTCAGCTTTTTAAAATGTTGTCTAGGTGTGCCATTGCTTTTCTGCCAAGAAGCAAGCGTCTCTTAATTTCCTGGCTTCAGTCATCGTGTGCAGTGATCTTGGGCCTACGAAGATCAAATCTGTCGCTGTTTCCATTTCTTCCCCTTTTATTTGCCAAGGAGTGATAGAACCAGTTGCCATGATCTTAGTTTTCTTAGTTGTAGAGGTCAGAGGAGTAGGGGACCGCAATGCAGAATTCAAGTACGGTACAGCAGACAATGAGGCTGAAGCAGATACCGGCTTTATTAACCAACAGAGTATAATGGCCGGAGAATGATGTTAACAGTAATAACAGATTACATAGGTTTACAGCAAAGTTAACTGCAACGTGATACATAAAATGGCGCTCCCGCCAACGCACACACAGAAATACAGGCTACTCTGCTATATGATCCTATCTGATTCCCGCTAACCGGGACACGTTGATGCAACGCTCTGTCTACAGAAACCTGCTCTATGCCCTGCCACAGGTTAGCACCGGTGCACACTCACAGTTCTGTAGGTACAGCTGCTTTATCTCAGTCTCTGTGATGGTGGGTGTAGTCAGGTCTCTGGATCTGTCCCTTGCTGTCTGTAGCTGCAGTCTCTTATGCACTGGTCTGGGTTTCTTTGCAGGTAGTTTATCTTGTTCTGTCACTTGGAGGTCACTGCAGTCTGGCCCCTTGCTCTGTAACTTGCTTGAGGTGCTCTGGGATGTTCTCTCCTCTCTTTCTCTGGTTCTCAGCTGCTGTCCATAGTATCAAAGTTCAGCTCTGGCTTATTCTCATTGACAACAACAGTGACATCATGGCAGTCTGTGGGAATTTCTCAATAGAAGTACAGGGTAATGGAGTTTAGTCATTCAAGGGGCTGACCCCCTACATAGTGTTCAATTTCAGGCCAGCTTTTTCCAAAGCTAAATGTATCCAAAGCTAAATTCTTTGCATCAGTATATACTGATATTCCATAAAGAGGTGAATATCTTGGTAGGTTGTTGTTAATCAGCGGCTTCCTATGGGTGCACTCATCAAAGAGGAGGAGCCAGGAGCGCCAGCGGGGCACCCTAGAAAAGGAGGATCGGGGCTACCATGTGCAAAAGCATTGCACAGAGCAGGTGAGTATAACATGTTTATTTTTTTCTTTAAAAACATCAAGGTTTATAATTGCGTTTTATCACTTGCTGACCGCCAGCAGTACATATACTGTGGCAGGTCGACTCTATTGCTTAAAATGACATACCTGTACAACGTTTCGTGCAAAAGCCAGTGGGGGCTGATTCGCCAGAGGGGGAGCCAACTAGCAGGTCCAGCGGATGCGATTGCGGCCAGCCACGCGCGATCGCTTCCCAGAGAGACAGAATGGTGGTCTGCCTATGTAAACAAGGCAAACTGCCGTTCTGTTACAGAGGAACACAGGGATCTTGTGTACCTGCTATTTAGGAACACTGGCCTCTGTGTTCATCTAGTGAGTCCATCCCTCACACGGTTAGAAAGCATCCCCTAGGGACACACTTAACCCTTTGATCGCCCCTGGTGTTAACCCCTTCCCTGCCAGTGTCAGTACAGTGACAGTGCAAATTTTTAGCACTGATTACTTTACTAATGTCACTGGTCCCCTCGAAAGTGTCAAAAGTGTCAGATGTCTGATCTGTCTGCCACAATGTCACAGTCCCGCAAAAAAATCTCTGATCGCCACCATTACTAGTAAAAAAATAAATAAAAATGCCATAAATCTATCCCCTAGTTTGTAGACGTGATAACTTTTGCACAAACTAATCAATATACACTTACTGGGATTTGTTTTGCCAAAAATACTTAGGAGAATACATATTAGCATAAAATGATGAAAAATTTTGATTTTTGAGCAGAATGAAAAAATATTGTTTTTTTTTTCAGAATTGTTGCTCTTTTTTTGTTTATAGCGCAAAAAATAAAAACCGCAGAGGTGATAAAATACCACCAAAAAAATAATGCAGTGCCATATTGCAAAAAATTGCCTGGTCATTAAGGGGGTAAACCTTCTGGTCCAGTTAAATGGTTAAATAGCGTTTTTGTTTTTGGTTCTCTGATGCAGTGTTGTTCCTCAGCCTGCTTAGGTTTGTTAATTGAGCCTATCTATTTAACTGGAATGGCTAATACAAGTCTTTATAATACATGTTTCTAATAAACCTTAGCGTAATTTATTTTTCTTTTTTTCCTTATTTAGGGCTAACACTTTCCCAAATCATTTTACAGAAAATACTAAGGGCCCATTCACACTGTGCTGTTCTTGTGTGTTGCAATAATGCTTGCATGTTAACATGCAGTATGTCACACATTAATATGCATTGCAATAATTCTTTGAATGGGTTCCCAACTTACCAGAATGGAAAACAAAAGACAAGCGGTACTTTTTATGACACAGTTCATCAAAAAAAGTGGTGACAAATTACCATGTGTTGTGATGCACCGCAACACATGTGCTTTGGTGCATTGCCTTAGTTAGGTGTGGCGCTTTCCAAAATCTATGGCACCACAGTGTGCTAACATCGCAATGTGATAGAACAGATTAGTGTAAAGTAGTCCTAACCCATTTTCATCAGTCCTGGTCCATAAAGACCCCATGCAAACCTTTAACCAGAAAAACAGAGCAGTCCAATATAGGTGGAAGCCAGTTAGCTACCAGTATAAATTTAGAGTGTTGACGGAAATTGGAACACCTGGAGGAGCTTCTGCATAAGAGGGGAAAAAATACAAATTCCAAGCAGTTAGTTAGAATTAAAATGAGCACAACAGCAATGCATTACTAATACCAATTGGGTTTCTGTGAGATTTAATGGTGTTTTTTTTTATAAAGCAATGCAAAGGTGCTCACCAATTGGCCACTGCATTGCCCTGCATGCTAACATCCTTGTATCCAGTTGTGTTTCACATTGATTAGGAGTTATAAATATCTCAGAAAACATATTCATGGGATACCAATATTTATTTTTTATTTTTTTTTCAGCAAAAGAAAAACATAAAGATTCTACAATAAAATCAACAGAAGATGAGCCCCAATCTGCACTGATACCGGTGACAGCAGAGGTTACCATCAGTCTCCTGCACTAAGGTTATACATCATCCAGGAGTGCTGTAACTTTGACAATAAGGAGACTTTGTCCTGTTTGTCCTTTGGTGTCAAACTTGTATTTGAACTTTACTTTCTATCTGGATTGTACAAACATGTGATATACACATGTCGTAGTCTAAGTGCCATAGTAAATACTGCTACCAATGTAATACCTTATAGTGATTTGGACTGTGTAAATATTTGCCTTGTGGTGGAATGCTCAATGATAACTATATGATTTCTTTCAAACCAAAATCTAACTGTGATATGCCCTTGTAAATAAATCTGTTCCATCGGAAAGCACTGAAGCTACTAAATCCTATCTTCAACCTCACCTACTATGTAACTATTACAATGCGATTAGAGGAGAAGCGTTTTAGCCTCAGGCAACGCAGGGGGTTCTTTATGGTTAGGGCTACAAGATTGTGGAATTCTCTACCACAAGAGGTGGTTTCTGCGGGTAGTATGGTGGCTTTCAAAAGACTCTTAGACGCACATCTCAAGGATCAGGACATTAAGGGCTATGTGAGATGATTACAGCCACACACACCTACACAGGTTGAACTGGATGGACTATTGTCTTTATTCAACCTCACCTACTATGTAACTATCTCCAGCCAAACTTGTTTTAGCTTTGAATAGAATAAGGAAGGCTTAAACTTTCAGTGGGGTTTCTTTTTCAATCTGTGACCATGTTTGGGAGATTTTCCCTAATTTTCTGGGGAGTGTGGTAATTTCCCCCTTGAAGACACAGACTGCAATAAAAACATTGTTTTACCCTCTTCCCATCCAACCAAGTGACTCTTAAGTTAGATTTTATGCCTGGGGCCTAACGGACGTCCCGATCATGGGATCACTGTGATTAGTTGGTACAGTGGTTACATACATGATCAGAAGCCTGTCCTGTCATCTCTCGAATATGACTAGAGGCCAAGAGTTTTACAGACCAGAAACCCCAGCCTCCCACCGATGCATATGTGCAGCGGTGTTAAAGGCCAGCCTAACACACACATATGCGTCACATGGGTAGCAAGAGATTAACTTTTGCCCCCGCTACGAAAAGTGTGGATTTGTTTTTGTCTTTAGCCCCCAATTGAAGAAATTTCCCTCAACTTCCTGTTCAGACATCAATAAAAACTTGACTAAGGTACCAGCCTTTTCCTGCTCTATTCACAACAAAATAAAAAATAAAAATGTAAGTGATGTGCAATGAGTAATTTTGAAAAGGATGCTGGGGCAGTAGAAACTAATTGCAATGCTAGAGTATAGAGAAGGCAAAATCCGTCATATCTCTGTGCACCTGGAGATTCTGCATGAAGATAGAGTCAACATACAATATAATTACCTCCCAGGGGAAATGCATACTGTTTTATTTTTCTTTTACCGGAAAAGCTCCAGATGAAACAAGCCAATGGGTGACTTACAGCCTACCTTGCACTACAAGCTAGGTCCCCTTATTTACTTATTTTAAGAGCCCCCTCCCCAATGCCTTAACACTGCACTAAAAAAAGAAAATAAAAAAAAACTGTGGGTAAAAAAACTAAATGGTATGTAAAGGTAAAATGCTGTTTTTTCTTTTTGGATAGAGCAGAGAAGAGTTAAAATCTCTGACAAGTTTCTGTGTCCTCGCTGGGGAGATTTAAGCCCCGTACACACGCACCGATTGTCGGCCGAACAATCGGCCGTCTTTTGTCCAGTGCTGTTGTGTTGGTTGAAATGTGCTCTAGACTGCACACGATTTTTTTCGGCCAACAACAACCAACTTCAGAAGTGATGTCACGTGTTGGTTTACTTTCCGTGTGTTTTTTCTTCTCTGAGCATGCTCAATCTTGCTCATCTGATTTTTGTCGGCCGAAATCTGTACTGACTGATGAACAATCGGCCGTTCTGTTGACGGCCAACAAAAATTTTATAGCATGCACACCAGATTTTGTTCGACCGAAAAGTCGCAGTCGGTTGTCGGAAGCATCATACTAACAAGCCGACAATCGGCCGATCGGACATTGGCCGAAAATTTACGGCCAACAATCGGTACGTGTGTACGGGGCATTACTGTCTCAATTTTTCCAAGTGACCATTGTCACCAAGAGACAAAATGATGGGAAATACAACCATTATGAGTCATCAGGAGAGCAATAGGTAAGGAAAATTCTCCAATAGGAGCAAATTTTCCTGTGATAACTCTCTAAGACAGGAATTTTGTTTTATTTTGAAGAGATTTCTTGTTAATTCCTGTTGCGTTTCTAAAACAGAAAGTGAAGTGAAATCTCCCCAGTGGGACACAGAAAACAAATTTAACCTGATACATGATTCAACATTTCAACCCTCTATCGAAAATTAAAAAAAGTAAAGGCTTCACGTATGGTTTCAAATAATTACCTTTTTTCCTAGCCTCAGTACTGCAGAGACTGATGTCACCATCCTTCAATCTGGCGAAATCCAGGGGAATGCTGAGTAGCCCAGATCTGAAGAGATGATGCCTCCAGCACAGTCCAAAAGTGTCTTCTCCTTAGGATCTCACTACAAGGATGGTGACGCCACCCTCTCCTAGGCGCTGCAGGCAAACAAAAGCAAGGAAAAGATATTTTACCTAACATTTTAACCCCTTGGTTAAATGAATTGCTATGAAGCATTTTGACATGGAGGAGGGGGCCCTTGGTAAATTAGCAGACCTTGCGTTTTTAGAGCGAGGTCTCTCTAATCTGTGCAAAACTGGTGTATCTAATTACTCATATTTAGGTTTCTTTTTTTTTAGAGATACCAGTATAATTATGTTATAGTCCAGTGCAATGGAAGATTGTTTTTCTACCATAAACACGGAAGAGCTTTATGATGTAATTGCACTAATAGGGATGGCAAAACATGCCACTTGTTACTTAAGAAAGTGATATAAAAGACTGAGTTTAAAAGTGAGTTAAGAGAAAGCAATGCCCTAAACAGAAAATATGTAATTGGTTTCTTGTTGCTTTCTATTTTGAATTCTAATAATCATCTTCCTGAGGGCATTAGTAATTCACTAGGGTATAGTACATGATGAAAAAAAAAACAGCGCTGACACCTGCCTTATGAAGATGAATGCAAAGAAAAATGAATGCAATATACTATGTTGTATAATAGACCAATGCTAGGTATCTATTTTTACAAGGTTAAACAAAAACTGATGCACAACGGGGAGAGAGGAGTACTAGAGACCTCTCAAGTTTCACTAATTGGGCAGGGGGTCAAACAAAAAATGAAAAATTCAAACAAAAAATCCTCAACAGGATAGTTCATAATCTAGAAGTCCATATACAAATAAATATATGAAATCCCAGAGACACACTCCGTAGGCTGCTCTTGTGACAAGTAGAAGATGCTTGGAGCCAACTGAAAGGAGAACACAGGCGCCACTCTAAGTGCAGAATCTTGAGATTTACTGAAAGGCCGAGGAAGGAGCGCATGCTCAGAGAACGTGTCGCCGGCGCCATCACGCAATTACCCATCCAGGAAGTGACGACGGATCGGCAACAGAGTGTCCCCGCGACCAGGAAGTACGGATTGCCACCGATTACAGCCTGCGTACCGCGACCGCTCAAGCCATCCTGATCAAAACACCGGAGCGATCATCCACATACATAATGATGCTTTTTATACTGCTCCCTTCGTGAGTACCTTTCTTTTGATAAATCTCAAGATTCTGCACTTAGTGTGGCACCTGTGTTCTCCTTTCATCTATTTTTACATTCCATGGATCTTTTATGTATCTTTTACACAATGCTGGAGCAATAAGATTTCGGCACAGCACACTTTTTATTTCAGTAACATATACTGTATGTAATTGTTAAAGGGATTATATACCTCCTTCTGCAATAAGGATTAAAACGTGCCTGTAATAAACAATAATAGCTTTTTCGTTATCATAAACCTTCGTTATAATGGAAAACAATTATTTCCTTTTCCTTATTATTGACCCATACACCTATATAGAGGGGGCAGCAACCTGTAGGCCGCGGCCAGGTAACTGGTAAATTATGGTCTGGGCTTGCTGACCCACCACCTAAGAGGAATGAACAGAATTAAATGCAGAGGGACCACTTGTAAAGTTGGAGCTGTGGTAGAGAGCAAGAGCAATATAAGCCGATGCCTCCTCTGTGGTGCTGGCTCCTGTCCTATGCAGAGTGTTACCAACTGCACTGTTTTTACCACCCCTGCCCCAACCGCACCCCCTTTAGCTGCAGTGGCCAGGGGTGTACACATGTCACAGCCGCAGCAGGAGTTATGCACCCTGTTATGGTTGGTGGGTGTAGCACCTGCCAAGCATGACCCATTCAATGAATGAGGCCACTCTGCAAGTGCCCTGCAACCTTGTGCAGTACAGCAAACAAGGGGTAAAGCAGGCAGTGTTGTGTTGCTTTCTCACCATCTGTTTTGACCCCTTGGACCCTGCAGAAGTATGCAGTTGGGGGGCACTTGCAGAGTGGCCACATTTCTTGAATAGGTCATGCTTGGCAGGTGCTACACCCACCAACCATGACATGGCGTAAAACTCCTGCTGCGGCTGCGACAGGTGTACACCCCTGGCCATTGCAGCTAAAGAGGGTGCGGTTGGGGCAGGGGTGGTAAAAACAGTGCAGTTAGTAACACTTTGCATGGGACAGGAGCCAGCACTACAGAGGAGGCATCGGCTTATACCGCATGTGTACATCTTTGGCTGCTGCCTCAGCAGCTAAAGGGTGTAGGGATTGGGGGCAATACATTTGCAAATCAACTGCAGGGTTTTATCACCCCCCAACTTCATGTGTAAACAAGACCTAAGGGTGCTGCTGCCGAATGCAAATAAATGTTCATTCACAAGTGCAGCATGCACAGCTGCTCCTCTAAAAAGTGATCCGAGTGGGTTTGACAGTTGGTGACGAAGCGATAGGTTGCCTCCTCACCACCTGATTTAAACCCATGATTGCTGTGCAATGTACGCGATTGTGACACCGTAGTATGACAATTAGAGTTTTAAATCAGGTGTGAGGAGGTGACACTGCCCAGTAATCTTTGATTTCTCCCATGTAGTTCATGTAGATCTCCAGTCCACCTCTTTAAAGTTGCCTACCCCTGGCCAAAAATCGAATAGAAAATGTAAAACAGTTTGCACACTGCCTCTGTAAGCACTCTTTACAACAATAATCATGATTTACAGTAAGAGGATGAGTTTTTACAGAGGCGCCTTACCATTTAGATGTACCTAGGACAGCAAGGTGCCTAAATTTGGACCTTCTTGTAAGGCTACCTTCACATGGGCATCTAAATCTCAGAGTTTAGCTGCATTTAGAAGATTTTTTATAAAAGCAGCTGGACTCACACAGTGCAATATAATAATGTTTTTCACACATAATGAATAGCAAAGTTTAGTTGGAGACAGTTTAACAGTGTTTAGGAAAAGAAGGAAAGAGCTGCGTTCAGGGTTGAATTTTCATTCTTATCTGCAGCTAAATGCACATTGCGTTTAGCTGCAGGTAGATGTGGTGCATTTAGCAGCGGAAAGTTACACTTTCCCTTTACTTCCTTGAATGTTGGTATTCATTTTCATGTTGGTATTCATTCTTTGCAGACGTGGTCTAACAATAGTTAGTAAGCTGTCAAAAGTGGTCACTAACATTCTGGTAAAGTTGTAAACTTTATCAGGATTGGTTCTGATTTCTTCATACATCAGGACAATATATCCCTTAGTAAGATCTTGGGATGTCAGGGGATTTACCAACCTTGGCTTCATTTGCCTCGTTCTCTGCCTCAATCTTCTTCTCCTCCCAATAGGCACACAATGGTTAGCACCAGCTTTGCTCTGTACTCTATTTCCATTGCACACCTCTATCTACCTGCTCAGAAAACTACTCACAAAGAGGAAGAGGAGGTGCCTGGGGTATTACAAATATTAACAATATCTCTCCTGCGCTCGAGTGGTATGCGGGAAGGTGAATCTTCTAGGCGGTTTTATGACACGAATGAAGTGGTCTTGCTGCCCCCCTCAGGACCAAGGGTATCAAAAAGGCACTACAAGAAAACAACAAGAGAAGGGCGCACCGACCTTGTGCATTACCACTTAAAAGTTTATTAAAATCAAAGAAAGGTAGCGTACAATATACTCACAAACGTAGCATATGAACAAGCATATAGGAAATGGGCACCGCTCGCTTCCAGGACACTTCTCTACTGCTGGATAGCGTGATGGCATCCTCAAAACCTGATGTGATTTACGCGTTTCGAGGGAGGACCCTCTTTCCTCAGAGCCAAAATCGCCACTCAAGATGTGTCCTGGAAGCGAGCGGTGCCCATTTCCTATATGCTTGTTCATATGCTACGTTTGTGAGTATATTGTACGCTACCCTTCTTTGATTTTAATAAACTTTTAAGTGGTAATGCACAAGGTCGGTGCGCCCTTCTCTTGTTGTTTTCTTGTATTACAAATATCCCCTCTAGACTGGGGTATTGAGAAAAAATGCACAAAAACGCTTGTGGACGGGGCCTACTCCGCCCTACATGCATCGGAGCACACTCATTAATGCCAGGGACCAGGCAGAGACTGCAATCGTGTGAAGAATCTAACACTAAAGCAGTTCCCCAACTGTGAGATAAGCCTTAACACTATGCAGTAAAAATGTAGAATTCCTCTGAAAAGTGTCTTATCCCATGTCACTACACACTGCATCTGATGTATGTTGTATTAGGAGGGATGTGCTGAGCCTGCACCCGCTCCACCAGTTCAGCATAGCTCTGTTACCTCACTCCCAGTAACAGAATGTGGTCCTGTCATGCACATAGCCCGAATCTCATGTGTGCACTTGTTAACTCCCCAGATAGCAAGCAATTGAGCTGCAAGTTTAAAAATGGCTTGCTAAGCTATTCCTAGACTTGCCAGGCTTCACAAGTGTGTTGCACAATTGCTGCAAGTCATCATTGCATGACTCCAGATCAACTTTCATTGCAAACATTTTACAGGTCTGCTGCAAGTTCTGGTTTAGTTATGTTGTGCAATAGTCATCCCACCACAGGGGTCACTGTGGCTGAATTTTCATGCTATAGACTTGCAGAGCTCTTGCTGTAGACTCACCACTGCAACTTTGCTCTTGCTAGAGACTTGCCACGCAAATTTTCTACAAATTGGAAAAGTGTCAACTAGAACTTGTGCTTCAAGTGCTCTGCAGGGGTACAACTTACCAGTGAAAATGTGCAGCAAGTTAACAGACTTACAATGCAACACTGCCACAATATTTGTGGCAATTTATCATTGCTATCTGGCTCCTTTCTTCTCATACTTTGTGACCAGGCCAAAGATCTCCATAATGCAGGTTTGCATCCGGTTGCTAATGGATAACAACCGGTAGGGAGGGAGCCAGAACATCAAACCCCTCACTATCGAAGGACCTGTCACCTTATCAGGTACCACACTTAAGAACGGGTTGCTTTGTGTCTCGAACTTGTTTAATCCTAGCAACTACACTCCTCTTCCTTGTCTTGCTGAAAAAAACCCTTCTGTAGCAGTGTTACTTCCCACCTTGTGTTTTACAGACCCAGTTTCTTTAGATATGCCAGAACCAAAATGCGACCCTTTGAATAATTTCAGGTTACCTTCAGGTTACCTTTGATCAGGTTTAGAATGGTTAATGTAACTTTACTGAAAGCTGCAGCATAACAGTTCAATATAAACCACATCGTTATCCCTAAACTATGTACTGTAGTGTGGCTGCCCAGGCATACCTTCATGAAGTGAGAATCCATCTTGACATTCTCCATGGCTTGGATGTCCATGAAAATCCTAGTGCCTTTAGTGGACTGCAGGGAGCAGCAGTCCCAGTACCTTCAACTGCATTGGCCTGGAGTGCCGACATTGCGGGATACATGGTCAGGTAAGTGTCCTTATATTAAAAGTTCAGTTATAAGTACAGAGGGTGTAATTGAGCTTTAAAATTTAAAAAGCTAAATAGTGCAAGGCTGCACTCTCATCTGCGCATAGCTGGAACTTGCATTTTTCATGTGTTAATGTGCATTGCATAGGGCAGCCCATTTACTTGAATACGTTTCTCTACGTGCGACAAAGGCCCCAAAGAAGCTCCTGTATTTTTATTTTTTTCTTGGAGTGGAGCGTGGCTCGTTTTTTTTTTCCCACGCTTTTCAGTGAGTTTGCAGTGCATTTTTTGTGAAACAAAACACAGAGCAAAACATGCCTGCTACCCACGCTATGGGTGCCATTAACATTTACGGCAAGGCAAGCGTGCTGCGTGTTTGCAGCACAGTTTCTGTACATGTATGGTGTGAAAAATCGGCGCTAATTCAAATCATAAATAAATGTGATACACTCTGTGACAATAACGATGTCCACCACTGTAGATAGTGCTCTATATGATAAAACCTGATGCAAAAATGTCGAAGTAAAATCAATCCTCAATGTAAAACTGTAAAAGCGAGCCTATACACAAAAGATCTTCAGTGGATGACTCTGAAAAGACTGTGCATAAATAAAGTCCTCAAAAAAATATATATATATAATGCAATCACAAAATCAATGCAATAGATGAAAAAGGGTGATGATCAATTTATTTCATTCATCTTTGATTGTATATTGGACACTGTGGGATTTTCTCAGACACTTATATTTTTATACACAACTTTTTTTATGAATTGTTTTATGAAATATTTTCAGGAATTTTTTCATCACATATCGGTCATCAACGATTACATTGATCATCACCCTTTTTCATCTATTGCATTGATTTTGTGATTGCATTATATATATATTTTTTTTTGAGGACTTTATTTATGCACAGTCTTTTCAGAGTCATCCACTGAAGATCTTTTGTGTATAGGCTCGCTTTTACAGTTTTACATTGAGGATTGATTTTACTTCGACATTTTTGCATCAGGTTTTATCATATAGAGCACTATCCACAGTGGTGGACATCGTTATTGTCACAGAGTGTATCACATTTATTTATGATTTGAATTAGCGCCGATTTTTCACACCATACACGTACCAATTCACGGTGGGGACACCGATTTAGATTGGCAGCTTTTTCTACATTTTTTTTTTTTTCCTTTATTTATTTGATATTTTGGAATTGATTTACTCCTATCAAACCCCTCTGGGTAGCGCATTGATCCTCTTATTTATTTACAGTTTCTGTACAGCTTCCTATGTGATCGCAAATATGGAGATGTGAACAGGGCCTAAAAACTCAAATCATCAGGGAAGACAATCCCACCCTCTTATTTTCCCCTTTAGCTCATGCTGCTACATTATTACCTTTTGTATCACTTGACACTGCCTTTTACATTGTAAGCTCTTTGAGTGTCTGAGTGTTTTTCTGTTGGTTTTTTTTTTTTGCTCGATTTTGGTGCATTTTTATGTGCTACTGTTTCTGTTACTGTTACTACTTCATACAGCGTTTTTACACTTTAGCGTTTAATTAGCCAATAGAGAAAACTATTATTTGTTGCTAGGCATTTCAGGTTTTTTAGCTTTTCCATTAGCTTTTATTTATTTTTTAATTTTTATTATTCATTTAATATTTTTTCCGCTAGGGTAATGGGTTAGAGTTAAGGTTAGGCTAGGGTTAGGATTAGGAGTTGGGGTTATGATTAGGGGTTAGGGTTATTTATTTATTTATTTGTTAGGGTGTTATTAATACTAGTGCTACTAATAATAATAATGATAATAATAATAAATGTAAAGTAAATATACAAATAAATAAAATAAATCATAAATAAATAATACATTTAATAAATAAAAATATCGAATAATACATAAATAATTAACCCCTTACCCTTAAAATAATAATAATAATAATAAACAATTAAACATAATAGTAATACAAATAATAATAATGTATTTAATATTTTTTTTAGGGTTAGAGGGATTAGTTATTTTTTATTACTACATATTATTCATTTATTTTTTTTATTTTTTTATTTATGATGATTTTTCTTATTTGTGTATTTATTTTACATTCTTATTACATTACATTATTTATTCAAATATTCATTTGCTCATATATTATTACAATGTTATTTTTTAAATTTTTTTTTTTGAACAGAAAATTGTGCAAATACATGCAACAAAACCTACGAATGCGCACAAAAACGAGCAAATGGCGCATTTCCATTCATTTCTATAGCAATAAAAAACGACAAAAAAAGCTCCAGAACTTTTTTGAGCTTCAGGCGTTTGGCATCTAACGACTTGGAGTGGAGATGTGAACCATCTCCATGGAGAATCATTTTTTTTCTCCTCCAGCATTTTGGAGCTTCAAGCTACAAAGCGCTGAGGTGTGAATGGGTCCCTCCTAATGGTTGTGTGTTGTCTAGAGCTGCGCGATTAATCGTTATCACGATTTACCCCCTCAAGATCTTAAAACTGCATGTCCTCAATTCTTACAGAGCTGTTCTTTGCTTACTCTTTGCTCAGCTGTCAAAACAAAAGGAGACTCTGGCAGCAAATGTTTATCAACATTGGTAAAGGGTAACTTCACTTTCGTGGGGAAAAAAAATTAGCAAACAAAGAAAAAACAATATAGCGTATACAAATTGCGATACAATTCATATTATGATTGAATGTTATTAAAAATTACCTTTCCTTTTCAATCTGCAGCTGTTGTAATTTTCTGAAAATGCAATACAATATGGCTGCCTGGAGGTGTTCTGTACACAGAATGTGTACTGACCATCCCCCAGAAACATCCTTCTCTTGCCTGTGTGATTGGCTCACCTATTTCCCAGAAGTCTGCCTAAGATACAAGTCAGATTTTAGGCATCCCCTGCAACAAAAATGTTTTTGGTGAGATACTCCCAATAGGAACACGTCTAAAGGGATGCAGATTTCCTCATTAGTGCCCTGCAGCTGCCACAGCTGATAGATAATTATGAAACCACTCCCATTAGACCAGTGTTGGGGTAGTTACTCAAAAAATGTAACTAGTTACTAGTTACTTCTGTAAATTGTAAGGAGATTACTTTACTAGTTACTGCATTTGAAAAGTAACTTCACTACTTATTACTTTACTTTCCTCTTTCTTAACTGACCGTGTAGAAGATACATGACACTCTTTCTGCATAGAGTTTATTGTATAAACACAGGCTTTGGGAAACATGAGAACAAAACCTGAAAAAACAGAATAAAACATAAAGTGCAACAAAAAGTCATAAACTTCATCCCTCTCTATTCTTCGAAATAACGATTGTATCGCACGGCTTGGGTAACGCAGGAAAGCGCATTCCTATAGCCTAGTAAAGTAGTGTAGTTACCTCCTATAGCCTAGTAAAGTAGTGTAGTTACTTCCTATAGCCTAGTAAAGTAGTGTAGTTACCTCCTATAGCCTAGTAAAATAGTGTAGTTACCTCCTATAGCCTAGTAAAGTAGTGTAGTTACCTCCTATAGCCTAGTAAAGTAGTGTAGTTACCAATATTAGTATTGTAACTAGTTACTTTACTTCGTTACCAAAAAAAGTAAAGTAGTTACTGTAATCAGTTACTTTGTAACTAGTTACCCCAAACACTGCATTAGACCCACTTAGGGCTCTTTCACACGGGTGTTCCGTATGTCCGTTTTTCGTCCCATCCGTTTGCGGATGAAAAACGGACATAATGTATCTCTATGTAAATACGGATGTCAGCGGATGATCATCCGCTGACATTCGTTTTTCGTCCGTTCAGTTCAGTTCAGTTTTTTTGAACGGAAGAGAACCCTATTTTTTCTTCCGTTCAAAAAACGGAACGGACGCAAAAACGGATGTCAGTGGTGTCATCCGCTGACATCCGTATTTACATAGAGATACATTATGTCCGTTTTTTCATCCGCAAACGGATGGGATGAAAAACGGACATACAGACCGGATGACACAAGTGTCATCCGTGTCCGATTCAAAAAAAAAAAAAAAAGGAACTGATGGGCATAAAAAACTGAACGCCCGTGTGAAAGAGCCCTTATGCCCCGTACACACGTTCCAATAATCGTACGACAAAACTCGCTTTCGACCTGATCGCACGATAATCTGATCGTTAGTACACAGCTTTCGACAGCCGATCACGACAGCTCATCCAACAAAATCTGAAGGGACAAACAGGAAAACTTCTGTCGTACGACAGCCTCGCAAACAATTGTACAATCGTTTCATCAGTACACTATGCGTCCGCTAAAAATCGATCGACAAAGACCGCGCATGCAAAGAAACACTAAAATAGCACGGAAAAAGCCTGGCTGCCATTGTTTTTGTTTTGCACCATCTGATATGTAGCTAAGCAACCAGGAAGCTTTTCCAGAATCGTACAAAAAAAAAATCATACGGTTTGTACACATTGTTGAATTCGATGTTAGTATCATGCAACAAAATGCGAAGGATAAGTCGTCCGATTATCTGAACGTGTGTACGGGGCATAAGCACAGAGGAACAAACAATGATTTCTTCAGAATAACAAAAGGAAGGAATCTGCAACAAACCCTGCCATGTACAGAGATCACTCAGAGGGGAATGGGTTTTTTTTCAACAAAAGTGGAGTTATGCTTTTGGGCTCCTTTCACACGGTCTGCTGTCTGATGTGGTCCGTTCTCTGCATAATAAATGTAAAGTAAATATACAAATAAATAAAATAAATCATAAATAAATAATACATTTAATAAATAAAAATATCTAATAATACATAAATAATTAACCCCTTACCCTTAAAATAATAATTAATAATAATCAACAATTAAACATAATAGTAATACAAATAATAATAATGTATTTAATATTTTTTTTGGGTTAGAGGGGTTAGTTATTTTTTATTACTACATATTATTCATTTATTTTTTTTATTTTTTTATTTATGATGATTTTTCTTATTTGTGTATTTATTTTACATTCTTATTACATTACATTATTTATTCAAATATTCATTTGCTCATATATTATTACAATGTTATTTTTTAAATTTTTTTTTTTGAACAGAAAATTGTGCAAATACATGCAAATACCGTTCTCTGCTCAGCGGGGGATCGGTCTACCGATCCCCCGCTGAGCAGGTACCCTCTACGCTCTGTGTGCGGAGAGGGAGGTGTC